>NW_027601648.1:0-8313 GCF_053455715.1 Rhinoraja longicauda
AGTGGGGGTGTGTATCCATCTGTGTGTGTTGTTTTGTTAGTACAAAAGGTAGGGGTTCATCCTGACCATGGACCTTTGTCTCAGTGTACTACAGTAACTCCACACAGTGACATGATCAGAACTTTGCACCATAATCAGGTGCACACATTTTTCGTTTAGTTTAGACATACAGAGCGGAAACAGGCCCTTCGGCCCGCCAAGCAATGATCACCCCGTACATTAACGCTATCCTACACACACACCAGGGACAATTTGCAATTTTTACCGAAGCCAATTGACCTACAAACCCGCACGTCTTTGGAGTGTGGGAGGAAAGCTGGAGAGAACCCACGCAGTTCACAGGGAGAACTTGCAAACTCTGTGCAGACAGCACCCATAGTTGGGATGGAACCCGGGTCTGTGGCGCTGTGAGGCAGCAACTCTACCGCTGCGCCACTAGACCACAATCAGGTGAAGCAAGTATTGAAGGCGTGTTGTGTTTTATTGCATGAAACAGCAGGGCTATGTGCGATGTTATGCGTAGGATGGAACTGCAGATGCTGGTTTAGACACAAAAAGCTGGAGTAATTCAGGCAACATCTCTGGAGAGAAGGAATGGATGGCATTTCGGGTCGAGACTCTTCGTCAGTACTTCAATAGGTTTTTGCTTTATTTTCGAAATCCCCCCAAAAAAACCTTTCCAGTTAGAACTACGGTCTCTGCATTTGTCGCTTCAGATGCACGTTTCCGGTTTACGAAAAGAGCTCCGGATGGGTGGGAGATACTGATTTATAATGTTGATATCTCGGTCACGCAATTAAAGGATATTCTTTTAGGAAGGAGGAATTACTTTCGTCAGAGGGTGGTGAATCTGTGGAATTCTTTGCCACAGAAGGCTCTGGAGGCAAAGTTAGTGGATATATTTAAGGCAGAGAAAGATTCTTGATTAGTACGGGTATCAGTTACAGGGAGAAGGCAGGAGGATGGGGTTACTAGGGAGACATAGATCAGCCATGATTGAATGGCGGAGTAGACTTGATGGGCCAAATGGCCTAATTCTGTTCCTGTCACATGATCTTCACCTTGTTTCCCTTCCCTTGTTTGAGGGGTATCTCCACTGGACACAGCCCCCCAATGTCCAACAGTGGAAGGACCCTAGACTGTGGTCCTCCCCCATGGAGCCTTGGCTTTGGCTGCACCAAGCTTCAGTGCGTCCCTCAGCACGTACTCCTGCTATCTGGAGCGGGCCAGTCAGCAGATGTCTGGCTGTAATTTCCTCACTGAAAGGAAGGAATTTTCAAGGCAACTACGTGGGACCAGATGGATTGTTCTTACCCAGAGCTAGTAGGGACTCAATGGGCAGAATGGCATTCATCCACACGAAAATCATATTGTGATTCTCAGTGCAATAGTTAACATCCCTGGACATAAACACTGGTGCAGCAGTAGAGTGGCTGCTGTACAGTGCCAGAGACCCAGGTTTGACCCCGGCCATGGCTGCTGTCTGTACGGATTTTGTACGCTATCCCCGTGACCTGTGGGTTTTCTCCGAGATAGACAATAGGTGCAGGAGTCGGCCATTAGGCCCTTCGAGCCAGCACCGCCATTCACCGTGATCATCCACAATCAGCACCCTGTTCCTGCCTTCTCCCTATATCCCTTGACTCCGCTATCATTAACAGCTTTATCTAACTCTCTCTTGAAAACATCCAGGGAATTGGCCTCCACTGCCTTATGAGACAGAGTTCCACAGCTTCACAACTCTCTGAGTGAAAAAGTTTTTCCTCATCTCCGTTCTAAATGACCTACCCCTAATTCTTAAACTGTGACCCCTGGTTCGGGACTCCTCCAACATTGGGAACATGTTTCCTGCCTCTAGCGTGTCCAATCCATTAATAATCTTGTATGTTTCAATAAGATCCCCTCTTATCCTTCTAAATTCCAGAGTATACAAGTTTCTTCAGTTTCATCCCACACTCCAAAGACGTACGGGTTTATAGGTTAGTTGGCTTGGTATAAATGTAAATTGTCCGTAGTGTGTGTAGGATAGGTTTAGTGTGCGGGGATCGTGGCCGGCGTGGACTCAGTGGGCTGAAGGGCCTGTTTCCGCACTGTATCTCTAAACTGAACCTTTTTGGTCACATCTTCAAAAAACCGTATGTCGAGTGGATTCAGCTTCATATTTTATTCCTCTTTCTGTTTCAGATCGCTGGATTTTGTTGAGTGTCCACTTCCGGTTTAGTGATGAGTGAGTGCTTGCAACTGGCCACTCTGGGCCGGCCTTTCCAGTTGGGAATGCTGTACGACTGCCGATCAGACACCCTGATCCCAGGTACTGGAATGTCTTCACACAAATCACAAAGTCACATGAGCCCAGAGTAGGTGAATCGAAAGAGATGATAAGGGAATAACGTAAATAATGCAAGGTAAAACCAGCAAAGTCCGATCAAGGGTAGTCCAAGGGTCACCAAGGAGGTAGATAGTGGTTCAGGACTGCTCTCTGGTTGTTGTAGGATTCAGATATACCTTCCACTCCATGAATTTCAACATGAGGGATTTTGTCAAATGCCCTCTGATATGGGTTGATATGAGGGGTGATCTTATAGAGCTGTGTAAAATCATGAGCGGTCTAGATCCGGTAGATTCACAGAGTCTCTTGCCCATAGTAGGGGAATCAAGGACCAGAGGACATAGGTTTAAGGTGAAGGGAAAAAGATTTAATAGGAATCTGAGGGGTAACTTTTTCACACAACGGGTGGTGGGTGTATGGAACAAGCTGCCAGAGAAGGTAGTTGAGCCAGGGATCCTGACCCGCTGAGTTACTGTACCACTCAATGTATTTTTCGTTCAGTTTAGTTTCGAGATACAGCGCAGAAACAGGCCCTTCGGCCTACCGAGTCCGCACCGACCAGCGATCCCCGCACATTGTCCTTAATGTGTGTAGGATAGAGTCAATGTTACATTGATACCAAGGCAATTAGCTGACAAACCTATATGTCTTTGGTGTACGGGAGGAAACCAAAGATCTCGGAGAAAACCCACGTGGTCACGGGGAGAACGTACAAACTCTGCACAGACAGCATCCTTAGTCAGGAATGAACCCGGGTCTCTGGTGCTGTAAGGCAGCTACACTACTACTGCGCCATCATGCCGCACCTGATCACGTGATCAGTCCAGTGAGTGTAGAGTGTTGTACTTTCAGCCCAAGGCACAGCCTGTACAGAGATTGAATCTACTGAAGGACTATTATTCACGTTGAGTAATTTTCACAACATTAACAGTTTTGATTGCTGATTTATCCTGTAGGCATCACCTTGTGGGACTTGCAGACACTGCAGAGTCACCTTGACCGCCGTGACCAGCCCAGCACTGAGTTCCACATCATTGCGTCAGACTCCATGGAGAACAAAGCCGCTGCCCTCAACGTGTCAGGGTCACTGAAGGCAAGTCTGCTGGGTGGGTTAGTGGAGGTGAAAGGGTCGGCAAAGTATCTCAGCGACACGATCGCATCAAACCAACAAGCACGAGTTACCCTTCAGTACAAAGCCACAACCAGGTTTGAACAACTGACGATGAGTCGCTTAGGGAGGCAGAATATTACCTACCCGGGTGTGTTTGATGAGGGCTCAGCCACCCATGTCATTACAGCAGTGCTGTACGGGGCCCAGGCCTTCTTTGTGTTTGATCGAGTGGCTTCATCAGCAGAGAACATGCAGGATATTCAGGGCAACATGGAGGCGATGATTAAACGTCTGCCGAAGATTACGATTGAGGGAGAGGCCTCCCTAGCAATAACAGACGAACAGAGTTCTCACACCGAGAAGCTTAGCTGCACCTTTTACGGGGACTTCTCGCTGAAGAACAATCCCACCACCTTCCGAGATGCCATGAATATCTACGCCACCCTCCCAAACCTCCTGGGCCCAGGTGGAGAGCATGCAGTGCCCGTCACAGTCTGGATCTATCCTCTCAATAAACTGGACACCAAAGCTGCTCAGATGGTGAGGGAGATCAGCGTGGGATTGGTGAGTCGCTGCCAGGGTGTCCTGGAACAGCTCAGTGAGGCCGTGATGAGATGCAATGACCTGATGAAAGACAGCATCGCCACTCAGTTTCCTGAGATCGGGCACAGGATACATGAATTCAGAGAGATGTGTCTGAAATACAAACTGGTTTTCCAAGGGACCTTAGCCAGAGTTTTGCCGTCCATTCGGGGCGGAGGGAAGGAGGAAGGGTTGCTGGGGGACATACTGAGGAACATGGAGCAGTCACCATTGAAACACCAAGCACTGACCGCATGGCTGGATGACAAGGAATGGGAGATGATGGTCGTGGGACTTTGCCTCAGGATATTGAAAGACATACCTGTTGTGAAATCAAGGAGAGAGTTGCATGAAGTGTTGAAGGATCCAGCAACAGAGTACGTGGTCTGCTTCACATTCACAACACTGCATCAGGAGGATTTCTACCTGACCGAGGCAATCAAGTACCTCCAATCTCTCACAGCAGAGAAAATGCAGATGTCACCTCCTGCTGGCAGAGCCTGTACACCACAACACAGCAAGCGCTGGTTTCAATTATCGTCCGTAACTGAGAAGTTGAAGGAACGATCCGAATTGTTCCTGGATTTTGCCACAGCCAACAGTGGGGACAGAAAAGTAAAATTCCTTGTTGGATCCATGCGGGACGACACTAACATGGGTGCCTCTATTTACCTGTACAGGGGAGGGATTGTGATGAGCAGCTGCTTTGAACCCCCGTCTCAGCCCGAGAGACCAACATCGAGTGGGACAACACCCGACAGTGTGACGCTGCAGTTAGACCCACCCACATGTGGTTCTGATGAGATTGTGGGCTACAAGGTAGAGTATCGAGGTAGCCAGCAGGAGAAATGGACAATACTAGATACACCTGACACATCCCACTCCTTCACCATATCTGGGTTAGAGCCACACCAGGAATTTCACTTCCAATACAGAGCCGTGACCAAGGTAGGGGTCAGCAAGGCCAGTGAGACCTACAAGGTCTCCACCCGGCCGACAAGTCCACCTGGTAAACCGGTCTTCCAGGATCAGTCACCCAACCCAACACTGTCCTGGGACGGACCGAGTCAGATTGGAGCTGACGAATATAATTACAGGAATGAATACAAGGAAGAACCTTCGGTCGAGTCTATCGCATTAGACGGATCATGTGAGGTTCAGACAATAGGGAGACAATGCCACGATAGTTCAGACGGACCAAAGAGAATCGCCCTGAAACTTCACCCACAAGCTCAATTAATATCTGGAGGAAACCCTTCCATTCACAAGCTCTTCCTAGAAAAGGAGGTGTTTAATAAGTCCAAGCAGCTTGTGAAATGCACCTTAGGAAAGCCCACCACTATGCACAAGATGAAGACAATTATGGTCATGGGGGCAACTGGGTCAGGAAAGACATCTCTCATCAACGGGATGATCAACTACATCTTGGGCGTGGAGTGGGAGGACAACTTCAGATACCATTTAATACAGGAGGAGACGGGAAAATCCCAGGCTGAGAGCCAGACCTCCTCCATCACTGCCTACCATCTCCACCACCAGGCAGGGTTTACCATCGACTGCTCTCTGACTATCATCGACACGCCAGGGTTCGGGGACACCAGGGGCATCAGCTGGGATCAACAGAACACTGACCACATCCGCGAGTTCTTCAGTTCCCCACAGGGCATTGATCAGATCGACGCGGTCTGTTTCGTCGTCCAGGCTGCCCTGGCTCGCCTGACCCAGCCACAGAAATATGTCTTCGATTCCATCCTTTCCATTTTTGGCAAAGATGTCGCGGAGAATATTCAGATACTGGTGACGTTTGCGGACGGGCAGCGCCCCCCAGTTCTGGATGCCCTGAAAGCCGCCCAGGTACCCTGCCCCAAAGACAAAAAGGAATTGCCAGTGCACTTCAAGTTTAACAATTCCGCCATTTTTGCCCCGCAACTGACCTCTGGCGACGAGGGGAGATCTGACCACAGCGAGGACGAGGATAATGACTTTGACCTGATGTTCTGGAAGATGGGGACAAACAATATGAAGAAGTTCTTTACAGCCCTGAGCTCGATGCAGGCGAAGAGCCTGCGCCTGACCAGAGAGGTTCTGAAGGAACGTAGCCAGCTGGAGTCTGTAGTGGCCGGGTTGCAGACTCTGATCCAACCAGGGCTGACCAAATTGGAGGAGCTCAAGAAAACCCAACAAGTTCTGAACCAAAACCAGTCCATCCTGGACGAAAACAAAGATTTTGAGTACGAAGTCGATGTGACTGTTAAAGAAAGGAGGAAAATTGTCAACAATACTCCATCAGTAAACAACTGTACGGTTTGTGAATACAGTTGTCACGACCCTTGTCCGTATGCAGGTTATATTTTCAAATACTGGTGTTCATCAATGGATGGGTGGGGAAATTGTAAAGTCTGTCCTAACAATTGTGCCACGCGAAAACACCTCAGGGAAGAGTACAGGTATGTCTTTGTAACAAAAAAGGAGAAGAGGACGTACAACGAACTGAAGGAAAAGTATGAGGAGGCATACGGTGTGAAGATGACCCAGCAGAAGATTATGGAGTTACTTGAGAAGGACTTTACTGAGGTGGAGAACACCGTGCTGATGCTGATTCAAGAATTATCCCGGGGCATTAGACGACTTGAAGAAATAGCCCTGAGACCAAACCCGCTGTCCACGCCGGCTTACATTGACCTCCTGATTCAGGCTGAGAAAGACGAGGCGAAGCCAGGCTTCATTGAGCGAATTCAGGCACTGACCGCTGTGAAGAAGCAGGCAGAGCTCCGAGAAAGAATCGCCAACAACGAGAAGCTGTTACCAGCGTATTTGAAGGAAGGTGTGGCGGGAGGGAAAAGTACTGGAGAAAAGTTTAAAATGTCAAACGTGAAGAGTTGGTTCTCTTCCAATAAGTAACTGAGAAACATTCCAGCTGTTTTCCAGTGCGTTTCACTCAACCGATACACAAATCCTCGTTCTAATTCCTCGTCCTTCTCCACCACCATCTGCCCAGAGGCTTTCACACTGAACCTTCCTTCCTCGATGCTGCCTCCTTCTCAACACATTCCCAGAGGGCCCCATATCTGAGGAAGGGTTTGCCGGTGTTACGAGAATGATCCCAAGCATGAGTTGGTTAACATATGATGAGCGTTTGACAGCACTGGGTGTTGTACTTCGTGGTCCGGTATCTGTTGTACCTTTGTTGAGACTCTGGACGGACCACAAGTACACGTGTTTAAAAGGTTATAATGCTGGAGCTTAAATCCAGGCTGTTTATTCCATGGCCACCTGGAACCAGAGTGCCACCTAATCCACTCATTCTCTTATATAGACGTTACTACACAGGCAAACAAAGTAGTCCTTGTAATACAACAAAGTAGTCCCTGCAATATCACAACATCCCCCTTGTCTTATATAAAATCTTTGTTTCGTCTACTTTTTTTTTTTGTTTGTTTTTTTATTCTTTACCTTTCTAGGGCTAAAATATATTTAACAAACAAAACTAAAACACAATTGCTTTTTGCGCCTTCATGGTGGTCACTCCTCAGCGGGTGTTCACTCATTTCCGCGTGGTCACTCATCTCCGGGTGGTCACTCATCTCCAGGTGGGAACCGGGATGATCCGCCCTCCCTCCTGCCGGCCGGCCGGCCGAGCCTCCTAGTGAAGCGGCGGCCGCATCCAGACTGGCGGTGGCTATCGACTGCCTCGGGCCTAGGGCTATCCCGACTCTCCGGTCGCCGCATCGCGCCTTGGTGAGTGCTCAGTCTCTCGTTCGGTCTTACCGGTTGCTGCGCCTCTGTGTGTAGCCGGTCTCTCCGGTCGCTGCGCCTCTGTGTGTAGCTGGTCTCTCCGGTCGCTGCGCCTCTGTGTGTAGCCAGTCTTTCCGGTCACTGCGCCTCTGTGTGTAGCCAGACTCTCCGGTCGCCACACCTCCGTGTGTAGCCGGTCTCTGGTCGCCGCGCCTGTGTGTGTGACCGGTCTCTCCTGTCGCCGCGCCTCTGTGTGTAGCCAGTCTCTCCGGTCGCCGCGCCTCCGTGTGAAGCCAGTCCCTCCAGTTTCCGAACTCGGGCCTGCACAGGGCTGGGGCGCGATGTGGGCTGCTTGCAGCGTCCCGTCGGTAGCTCGGCGCTGACTTCTTATTAGATACTTACATGTATAAACTGTACGCAATCCACATGCAAAACATTAAGCTTTTAATAATACACACAGAATATTACACAGATAACTACACAAATTATTCATTCGTAGTCCATATCTTCCCTTCAAGAAGCAGACTTGCTGTGTAGATCAGCGTAGTGTAGGCTC
>NW_027601648.1:8813-93352 GCF_053455715.1 Rhinoraja longicauda
CTTTAATACTAATTTCCATCCTGCACTAAAATTCACTTGGACCATCTCCGACATCTCCCTACCTTTTCTTGATCTCAACGTCTCCATGACAGGAGACAGACTATCAACTGACATCTATTATAAGCCCACTGACTGCCACAGCTATCTAGATGACACGTCTTCCCACCCTGCTTCCTGTAAAGACTCTACCCCTACTCTCAATTCCTCCGTCTATGCCACATTTGCGCCCAAGATGAGGTGTTCCATACAAGGTGATGTCCTCATTCTTTAGGGCAGTGTTTCCCAAAGTGGGGTACGCGTACCCGCAGTGGTACACGAAGGGTTCTCAGGGGGTACTCGGCAATTTTCAGCTATGTACTACTGAAACATAGATTCATTATTAGAAAAAAGTGCTCATAAATTATTTTATACGTACATATTTGCAAATAAATCCTATATATTGCATGAATTCTGCAACTCAAGTTGTGATCGCTGCTGCATTTGGGTAGTTTGCAGACTCCCGCGCGATAACTCGTAAATTTTATTTTTTCACGTTTTGCGACACCTCATAAATCTTTTTTCAAGCCCTTAAATTCTCAATTATGGATCATTGGTTAAAAACTGGATGTATATTACGCCCAAAAGACAGCAATAAGGAAAATAGAAGTATCCGCAGACAACGAGAAATCGTCAATATATCTGGACCATATGAATGTAATGAAATTGAGATGGGTGTGGCATCTGCCATCTCTAAAGAACCAACTATGAAGATGGAGAAGAAACTTCGTAAGTACGATGTAAATTACTTGAAACATGGATTTTCATGGACGGGAGATGAAGATGAACCGGCTCCATTATGTATCATTTGTCATGAAATTTTAACAAATGAGAGTATGAAGCCTTCCAACTTGAAGCGCCATTTTGAATGGAAACATAGCGAATACAAAGCTAAACTGGTGGAATTTTTCGAGAATAAACTTAAAGATTTTTTTAAAACTCAGAAAATAATGTGGGGCCAGACAGGAAATGAGAATAAAAAAGCCTTTGTGGCGCCACCTTGTGGCCAAGCCACTTGTCCCTCCAACCTTCGATTGTCGAGCTCGAACTCTCACCTGATCTGGGCCGCCAAATCACGCGGTAAGGGGGGGGGGGCCAGGGGTGTGAGTCTGGCGATCAACGGAGTTGGAGATTAACTGGTGTGCTCTCGAACAACGACAACGTTAAACATTAACTGAATGCCACGTATTGCAAATAACCCCCATTGCAAATAACCCACATTCAAGCCATCTATTTTAAATAAGACTTTCTCTATATGGAGTGAATTAGGAATCCAGTGTCAGAGACCTATATATTGATGGTACGTTTGCCACCTTTACACAGCTACAAAGGAAATTTGAACTACCAAATAGTAACTTCTTCAGATACTTGTAAATCAGGGATTATATAGGAAAGCATCTGTTGGGATTTGAAGTTGAGAGGCAATCTCAAATAGATGACTGCCTTAAAACATCACCATATAAAACAAATTCATCTCCTATATGTATGATGTCCTTCTGTCAATAACCTCTCCATCCTCCAGCAAGTATCAGATCAATTGGGAAAAAAACATAAATGTGCAAATACCAGATGAAATATGGGAGGAAAGCTCAACATACACAGGTGCTCAAACAATGCCAGACACTGCCTCATACACAGGTGCTCAAACAATGCCAGACACTGCCTCATACAGTTCAAAATTATATAGACTTCACTACGCCAAGGCAAAAATACACAGTATATATCCAAAAGTCTCTAATACTTGTGATAAATGTCACTCCTCAGATATTACTCTTTTTCATAACTTTGTATCGTGCCCGAAACTCACCTCTTTCTGGTCTGATATATTTAAGAATATCTCAGACATTCTAAACATCCCATTAAACCCAGAGCTCTTACTAATCATCTTTGGGGTATCTGAAACATCAAGGCAACTCACAGCCGCTCAACGACAATTCCTCTCCTACTGTCTCATTACAGCAAAGAAACTACTGCTCATGTCATGGAAAAAAAAACAACAGCTCCCAATTCCAGAATGTGGCTTCATGACTTGGCCAGTACATTACATTTAGAAAGAATAAGATATGTTCTAAAGGATAGAATCAACCAATTTAATAAAATCTGGCAACCATTTGTGTCATTTCTTGCACAGAAGAATATTGACACAGAACACAAACCTATCTACACTCGAATCCATCCATTTTAATGAAATTATGAGTAAGTAAGTGGTAGAGGAGAAGAGTTAGAAGGTTTAGAAACAAGAGATTCTTCACAAAATAATTATTGCACTGAACTGCTCCCTATTTACTGTAGTCCACGTGTCAAACTCAAGGCCGGCCCGCCACGTCATTTTATGTGGCCCGTGAGAGCTTAATTGTCATTGGTCGAATATCTTTTAAGTTACAGACATTTTAAACTTTAAAAGTTTCATTTCTAAACACATTTTTTAAAGGCCTCTCCTCACTCCCACAAACAAGATGGCCGCCGTTATTGGAGCAGCCCGCCCGCAATCACGGGCCCCCCTCTCCTCACTCCCCTCACTCTCCTCACTCGCACACACAAGATGGCCCGCCCGCCCTCAATCACCGAAGCCTCCGCTCTCCTCGCTCTCCCACACCCGGGGGACACTCCCGAGCAGGAGGGAGATGGTCGGACTGATGGTCCTCATACTTCCCTTCAACCCACTCCACGGCGTCCTCGAGTCCCCCCTCCCGCCCGGGCCCAGCACCGTTACCGCACAAAGGCCGCAGCGCAGCGGGCAGCTTCTTCTCCTTCAGCGGCCGCTTCCAACGATGGCGGCGTCGACCAGGGCCGCTGCCACCGACGACCCGTCGCGACTTCACAAAGATGGCAGCCTCCTCACGCCCCGCCATCTTGTGTGCGCCTCCCGCAGCGCCTCTCTCCTCTCTCCCCTCCCGACGCTCCCAGACCGCCGCCGCCCGCCTCGAGTAGTCGCACCTCTGCCGCCCACCTCGAGTAGTCCGGGGCTCCCTCCTCCTCCCTGCACGCTCAGTAAGTGCCTTTCGCCGCCAACGGCTCCACGGAGGGGAGTGGACGTGGGGGCCGAGAAGGTGGAGGGAAGGAGGGGGGTGAGGGTGGGGGGAGGAGAGAGTGGGGGGGTGGGGGGAGGAGAGTGAGGGAAAGGGGGTGGTGGGGAAGGGGGGGAGTGAGAGTGGGTGAGGAGAGAGTAGATGGAGAGTGGGACTGGGGAGGGGGACAGCAGAGGTGGGGGGTGGCTGGGGGAAGATAGAGTGGGGGTGGGGGGAAGGGGAACAGTGGGGGTCAGAGAACAGAGTGGGGGGAGGAGCAGAGAGTGGGGGTGGGAGGGAGAACGTGACTGGGGAAGGGGGTGGTGGTGGGGGGAACAGAGAGTGGGGGTGGGGGGAAGGGGACAGTGGGGGTCAGGGAAGAGTGGGGGGGAGGGGACAGTGGGGGGGAGGAAAGGGGGAGAAGGTGGATGGGGGGAAGGGGACAGTGAGAGTGAAAGGGGGAGGAGGGGGTGGGGGAAGAGAGAGGGGGTGTGGAGGAAGGGGGGTGGTGGTGGGGGGAAGGGGGACAGTGGGGGTGGGGAAGAGGGGACAGTGGGGGTGGGGAGGGGCAGTGAGAATGGGGGTGGGGCGAGTGTGTGGAGGGGAGGCTGGGGGTAGGAGGGGGATGAGGGTGGGGGGAGGAGAGTGGGAGAGAGAGAGGGGCTGGGGAGGAGAGAGTGGTGGAAAGGGGGGTGTGGGAGAGTGAGAGTGGGGCTGGGGGAGGAGAGAATGAGGGGGTGGGGGAGGAGAGAGTGGTGGAAAGGGGGGTGGTGGGGAAAGAGGGGTGGGGGCGAGTGCGAGTGCGGGTGGAGGGAGAGTGGGACTGGGGAGGAGGGCAGAGTGTGGGTGGGGAGGAGGAGGGGTGGGGGGAAGGGGACAGCAGGGGAGGGGGTGGTGGTGGGGGGTTGAGAGAGTGGAGGAGGGGGAAGGGGGACAGTGGGGGTCAGGGAAGAGGGGAGAGTGGGGGGAGGGAGGAAAAGGTGGGTGAGGGGGAAGGGGACAGTGAGAGTGAAAGGAGGGTGAGGGTGGGGTCAGGGTGGGGGAGGAGAGAGGAAGTGTGGGGGGAAGGGGGGTGGTGGTGGGGGGAAGTTAGTGGGGGGAAGGGGGAGAGGGGGACGATGAGAATGCAGGTGGGGCGGGTGGGTGGAGGAGAGGGTAGGGGTGGGAGAGGGGTGAGGGGAGGAGAGAGTGGGGGAGGCGGGGGTGGGTGAGATGGGGTGGAGGAGTGTGGGACTGGGGGAGAGTGAGAGTGGGGCTGGGGGAGAGTGAGAGTGGGGCTGGAGGAGGAGAGAATGTGGGGCGTGGGGGGGGGGAGGAGAGAGTGGGGGAAAATGGGGGCCAGTTACAACCGGCCCTTTGAGGGCAACCATAATGCTGATGTGGCCCAGGGTGAAAATGAGTTTGACACCCCTGCTGTAGTCACCTTCTGCACTTTACTTATGTATTTACCCGCTACCACAGCCACATCTGCTTTCTTGGAACTAGCCTGCACCTCCATCTTCTGCCTCGGGGTTTCCAGCTCCGGTTCCAGACCTCCCAATTCGGACCCAACCCGAAGGCTCCAACAGTCTATCTACTGCTTTTCAGAACAATTCTCCTTCCGTGCCCTGCGTTGTACCCTGGCTGCAATGCACCACCACCAGCAGGCCCTCACTCTGACTCTCCCGCAGCTCCGGGCCTCACTCGCCCACACCTGCAATGTTCCCCAACTGTACTTCATTCTTCGCCGGATCCGCGCCCTCAACACACGATTCCTCGCCTACCTGGACTCCAACAAGGTTCGCAACTCTCCCGCCTCCAGACCGCTGCCTCCACCGACACTCCTCGGCAGCGACCCGACCGCCCACAGGCCCGGAGCTCCACCGCTGCTCCGCGCCGCCAGCTCGCATACCACGAGGCCGAGTCCCGCGAAGCCATTGCTGCCACGGGGAGCAACAACGATCCTCACCGCCTCCCTGGGGCCACCACCATTGACCTCCGCGGCCTACCTGAGGCTTCCACCGTCGTCAACCTCCACCGCCTCCACGGGGCCGCTGCCACCGACGTCCAAGGCCTCTTCGCTGCCACCGCCGCCGACCTTCCAGACCTCTTCGCCGCCGCTGCCGCCGACGTCCTCCCCGGCCACCCGCTGACCGAACCGACCGCCACTTACCCGGGCTCCAGTTCCCCGCGGGCTTCCTCCAGCGACCGTGTCGACCGCTACCACGGCCACATCTCCACCACCCAGCAGCAGATCGCAGCCATCGCTGTACCCGACTCCCAGGCCCAGCAACAGGTCGCAGCTTCACCCGGCCCACACACACCGCGCTGGGCCCACAGCCCACACCAGGCAGAGCCCCACAGCACCGCTGGGTCCTACTGTCCACCCCCTACTACAGGGAACCACAGCAAGTTCTCCACTGGGTCTCCCCCTTCCCCCTCTAGCCAGGCGACCCCAACTACTCACCACATCGGTCCTCATGCCCCCCTCTGCTCTGTTAACCCACCACCCCCACCACCATACATCCCCTCCCCCTCCACCTGCCCCCCTGCCTCCATCCGACCCCAACCCCCACACTTGCCGGGTGTTCCCCATCCCCCCTAACCTCCCCCTTTCAGACACCGAACGGTCTGTCCTCAGCACGGGTCTTACCTTTGTTCCCCTCCGCCCCCACATCAACGAGTTCCACGTCCGCCATGACGTGGAGCTCTTCTTCCGTTGCCTCCGCCTCCGAGCCTTTTTCCATGGGAAGCAGTCCTCACCCCCCACTGATGACCCGTTCTCCCGTCTCCAGCGGACCCCCTCCTCTTGGACCCCCCCGGTTGGCCAACTACCCTCACTGGAACTTTTCATCTCCAACTGCCGGCGTGATATCAACCACCTAAAATTCTCCAATCCCCTGGCTAACTAACTTCTCCCCTCCACGCACTCTGCTGACAAGGGAGGTGCTGTGGTAGTCTGGCGTGCTGACCTCTACCGGACCGAAGCCAGACGACAACTCTCAGACACCACCTCCTACTTATCCTTAGACCATGACCCCACCTACGAGCACCAGACCTTAATCATCAACACCATCACTGACCTCACCAATTCCGGCACTCTGCCCTCTAATGCCCCCAACCTTATCGTTCCCCAGCCCCGCAAGGCCCGATTTTACCTTCTACCTAAAATCCATAAACAGAACTGTCCTGGCAGGCCCATTGTTTCAGCCTGTTCATGTCCTACCAAACTTACGCCCACCTAGACTACATTCTATCCCCCCCTGGTCAAATTCCTCCCCACCTCACATGCTCTCCGTCTCCTCGATAACTTCCGGTTTCCAGGCCCCCACTCCCACATCTTTACCATGGATGTCCAGTCACTCAACACCTCCATCCCCCACAAGGATGGTCTCGAAGCCCTCCGTTTCTTCCTTGACCGCAGAACCAGCCAATCCCCATCTACTAACACTCTCCTCCACCTAGCAGAGCTGGTTCTTACCCTTAACAACTTCTCCTTTGACTCCTCCCACTTCCTCCAAACCAGAGGCGTAGCTATGGGCACTCGCATGGGCCCTCGCTATGCCTGCCTCTTTGTCGGGTACGTCGATCAATCCCTGTTCCAGACGTACACCAGCCCCATCCCCGAACTCTACCTTCACTACATTGACGACTGCATTGGTGCCTCTTGTACCCATGCAGAATTCACTGACTTCATACACTTCACTACCGATTTCCATCCTGCTCTTAAATATACTTGGACTATCTCCAACATCTTCCTACAGTTTCTGGATCTCACCATCTCCATCACAGGAAACGGGGATTCCCCCCTTCCATTGTAGATGAGGCTCTCACTAGGGCCTCCTCTATATCCCGCAGCTCCGCTCTTGCTCCCTCTCCCCCCATTCGAAACAAGGACAGAATCCACCTTGTGCTCACCTTCCACCCCATCAGCCAGTGTATCCAACAAATCATCCTCCAACATTTCCGTCACCTCCAAATGGACCCCACTACTGGCCACATCTTCCCATCCTCTCCCCTTTCTGCGTTCCGCAGAGACCGTTCCCTCCGTAACTCCCTGGTCTACTCGTCCCTTCCCACCCAAACCACTTTCCCCTGCAACCGCAGGAGATGCAACACCTGTCCCTTTAACTCCCCCCTCGACTCCATCCAAGGACCCAAACAGTCTTTCCAGGTGAGACAGAGGTTCACCTGCACCTCCTCCAACCTCATCTATTGTATCCGCTGTTCTAGATGTCAACTTCTCTACATCGGCGAGACCATATGCAGGCTCGACGATCGTTTCGCTCAACACCTTCGCTCAGTCCGCGTTAACCAACTTGATCTCCCGTATCACAAAATGCTGGAGTTACTCAGCAGGTCAGGCAGCATCGAGGAGAGAGGGAATGGGTGACGTTTCGAGTCGAGACCCATCTTCAAACCTGATCTCCCGGTGGCTGAGCAACTCCCCCTCCAACTTCCAGTCTGACCTTTCTGTTATGGGCCTCCTCCAGTGCCATAGTGAGGCCCACGGGAAATTGGAGGAACAGCACCTCATATTTCGCTTGGGCAGCCTTCAGCCCAGCGGTATGAACATTGACCTCCAACTTTAGATAGTTCCTCTGTCCTTCTCTTCCCCTCCCCCTTCCTAGTTCTCCCACTGTCTTCCTATCTCCACCTATATCCTTTCTTTGTCCTGCCCCCCTGTCATCAGTACCATTCCGAACGCATCTTACGCGCATGCACGCTAGCATCCCTGCCGGCCTGGAACATAACGGGTGCGCATTTACGCGATAGATTGGAAACACCGTCTAATGGTGGAGGTAACGCAGGATTTGCACGACACATGCTCTGAAAGGCTACAGCCATCTTTTCTAAGTTACGATGACGTTTAAAGCTCAAAGTTAATCGGTAACCTCCTGTTACGTTACATTCAGCATCGTGGCTATTGTTCCGGGCAATACATAACACAGATGATACAAAAGCTTGAAAGCACGCACCATCAGACTCAGGAACAGCTTCTTTCCCTCCGTTATCAGACTTCTGAACAATTCTCCCACTAGCTGGAGTGTAGTCCCAATCTTCCAACCTACCTCATTGCAGTCACAGGACTTTTTCTGTGGAACTGTAATGCTAAAATGCTGGAAACTATATTCTGCACTCTGGTATTATTTTCTCTTTACTTTACCTTTTGTAATTGTGTACGGCTCGATTGTATTCATGGATATTCAATAGACAATAGACAATAGGTGCAGGAGTAGGCCATTCAGCCCTTCGAGCCAGCACCGCCATTCAATGCGATCATGGCTGATCACTATCAATCAGTACCCCGTTCCTGCCTTCTCCCCATACCCCCTCACTCCGCTATCCTTAAGAGCTCTATCCAGCTCTCTCTTGAAAGCATCCAACGAACTGGCCTCCACTGCCTTCTGAGGCAGAGAATTCCACACCTTCACCACCCTCTGACTGAAAAAGTTCTTCCTCATCTCCGTTCTAAATGGCCTACCCCTTATTCTCAAACTGTGGCCCCTTGTTCTGGACTCCCCCAACATTGGGAACATGTTATCTGCCTCTAATGTGTCCAATCCCCTAATTATCTTATATGTTTCAATAAGATCCCCCCTCATCCTTCTAAATTCCAGTGTATACAAGCCCAATCGCTCCAGCCTTTCAACATACGACAGTCCCGCCATTCCGGGAATTAATCTAGTGAACCTACGCTGCACGCCCTCCATAGCAAGAATATCCTTCCTCAAATTTGGAGACCAAAACTGCACACAGTACTCCAGGTGCGGTCTCACCAGGGCCCGGTACAACTGTAGAAGGACCTCTTTGCTCCTATACTCAACTCCTCTTGTTACGAAGGCCAACATTCCATTGGCTTTCTTCACTGCCTGCTGAACCTGCATGCTTCCTTTCATTGACTGATGCACTAGGACACCCAGATCTCGTTGAACTCCCCCTCCTCCTAACTTGACACCATTCAGATAATAATCTGCCTTTCTATTCTTACTTCCAAAGTGAATAACCTCACACTTATCTACATTAAACTGCATCTGCCATGTATCCGCCCACTCACACAACCTGTCCAGGTCACCCTGCAGCCTTATTGCATCTTCCTCACAATTCACACTACCCCCCAACTTAGTATCATCTGCAAATTTGCTAATGGTACTTTTAATCCCTTCGTCTAAGTCATTAATGTATATCGTAAATAGCTGGGGTCCCAGCACCGAACCTTGCGGTACCCCACTGGTCACTGCCTGCCATTCCGAAAGGGACCCATTTATCCCCACTCTTTGCTTTCTGTCTGTTAACCAATTTTCTATCCATGTCAGTACCCTACCCCCAATACCATGTGCCCTAATTTTGCCCACTAATCTCCTATGTGGGACCTTGTCGAAGGCTTTCTGAAAGTCGAGGTACACCACATCCACTGACTCTCCCTTGTCAATTTTCCTAGTTACATCCTCAAAAAATTCCAGTAGATTTGTCAAGCATGATTTCCCCTTCGTAAATCCATGCTGACTCGGAACGATCCCGTTACTGCTATCCAAATGCTCAGCAATTTCGTCTTTTATAATTGACTCCAGCATTTTCCCCACCACTGATGTCAGACTAACTGGTCTATAATTACCCGTTTTCTCTCTCCCTCCTTTCTTAAAAAGTGGGATAACATTTGCTATTCTCCAATCCACAGGAACTGATCCTGAATCTATAGAACATTGAAAAATGATCTCCAATGCTTCCACTATTTCTAGAGCCACCTCCTTAAGTACTCTGGGATGCAGACCATCAGGCCCTGGCGATTTATCAGCCTTCAGTCCCATCAGTCTACCCAAAACCATTTCCTGCCTATTGTTTCATGCAAACAAAAGCGTTTCACCGTATCTCGTTACACATGACAACACTGAACCAAACCAAACTAATGATCAGCAACCTTTTGAAAGAAGCCATGGGTGTGCATTGAAAAATCATCTGGGATTATTCACTCTGCTTACTGCAGCTGTCTTGCTGGGTAAATTGAAAAGGTTTCAGGACTGAAAGGGTTAAGTGTGAGTGCAATGGAGCATGTCCAAGCATGTCTTAACACCAGGGGCTTTGTTTCAAGGACATTGATGGTGACAGAGGAATGTGACCTCTCCCTCTGTATAAATAAGCAAGGTTTTGGATCTGATCTTTGGTGTGGAACCACAAGCAGTGAGTATGCCTCTGGCCATACTCAGGTTTGCTACCCCACACCCGCAAATGTGATTAAAAAGGCATTGTTTTATTCTTAAGGTGTGTAAGGTTTGTTGTCTGAAAGCACGGATTGAACTTTAACAAAATTGCAAAACCTACATTTTCATTCACTGGTGGTAGGGTCATATTATTTGTCCTAGCACATTTCTCGAATACTTGTACATGTACTTTTCCAGTAGTGGTCATTTAGTTTGTTAATTGAAATGTGTCTGGTGAAATGGATAATGGTTCACAAAGTTAAGCATCTAACCAGATTATCCTTCTCAATGATGGCGATCTCACTGGTATTATGCACTCTGCTACAAAATTACTTCTGTCACAAACTGTCTTACAATTTATATTGATTTTGTATTTAAACCATGATGTTAGATTTCAGATCCCTTCCATATAATGTAATGTTTGATTGTTCTGGAGGCAGTGAACTAAGTGAACTCGTGCCATGTTCGGGTATTGTGTGCATCACATCTAACCATTTCACTTTCAATTTTCCCATTATCTTTCAGGCTCGGTTCAACCTGTAATCATGTGGCTGCTATTCTCTTCAAACTTGATTATGCTTATCAAAGAGGATGGACATCTAAAGCGACCATGTACATAGAACCGGGTGCGACCATGAATGAAATACTAGAAGGTAAATGCATTGTGATATGGACTGGTGGAAGACTAACTACAGAAAAGGAGGAACATGCATGTAGTTCATCAATACAAATATTTTCTGTTTTGAAGATTAATGCTCTTTCAAAGTACTTATGAAGATGGTTCAAATATTTGTTTAACTTTATAATGCAAATGATACCAGGTAGAGAACTTGATATTTTGTTGTTTCATTCTTGTTTCATTATCCTGGAAAGAAAACCAAATATTCTGATTACTATTTGAGTCCCATTTTTTTCTCGTGTAATGTTATATTCTTGACGTCAACATCAAGGTATTGGAAGTTTGAGAAATGTTTGTATCTGTATGTATGTTGCTGTAGTTTGTAAATTGATGGTAACAATGTTATTGTTTAAGTGCTATTGTCTTCTTTTACACACAGGGCCTCAGGAAACGATCAACAGTTGCAACAGTTGTTTCAGCCAACAAGGTAATCTGCACCCCCACTTATTGCTGGAATTATCAAAGTTCTATTTACAACAGTGACAAAGTCAAGTGTTGCTCAGTACTTGAAATCAAAGCCTCCGCCCGAGTATGCTGTTCACAAGCACTTCAATCTCACGGGCACCATCGAAGTGGAGACGTCTGAACAGAATCCGCTATCGCCACCAAAACTGGCTGCAGAGTGTACCTCTGTTGATGAGTTCTCACACAAGCTGACTGCGTACACTCAGGAAGAAGCAGTATTGCTCCAAGAATCTACAATCGGCCAAAGCAATAACCCTATGTGGCACGAACAACGTAAAGGACGCATCACAGGGTCAAATATTCATGGGGTCTTGACGAGGATGAGGACTTTCCAAAAGAGTGATCAAACCGACCTCGACACAAGCGGGCTTGTAAAGCGTGTCATGGTCTACGACAAGCCGAGTGAACACTTACCTGCACTAGTGCACTAGGAAGGCAGCACGAAGATGAAGCTAAAGACATGTTTGTGCCAGCAATAACTGAACTAGGACATGAAGATGTAACAGTCGGAGAATGTGGGCTGGTTATCTGTGGAGACAAACCCCTCATGAACCAAAAATACACCCAGCGAATAGTTTTGAAAGCAGTATTTTCTTACTTCAAAGAAGCAAAACTGTAAAATATGTATGAAACGCAGGTCAAAACAATTATCAATCATAATGTTTTCACACAGTAGCTCAGCTGGCGACAATGTTTGTACCGAATGACCCATGACCTGGACAAACTCACGCAAGCGCAGTTGTAATACCAAACTCGCTTATTGTAGATACTGTAGATGGTTGTGAAAAATTGCAGCAGGATCTTGATCGGTTGGCCAGGTGGCTGAGGAATAGTTGATGGGATTTAATACAGAGATATGGAAGGTGCTGCATTATGGGAAGTCTAACATGGGCAGGACCTACACGGTGAACGGTAGGGCTCCAGGGAGTGTCGTAGTGCAGAGGGATCGAGGAGTGCAGGTACATAGTTCCTTGAAAGTGTCATCACTGGAATATCGGGTGGTCAAAAAGGCTTTTGACACATTGGTCAGCGTATTGTGTATAGAAGTTGGGAGTTGGGAGGTCATGTTGCAGTTGTGTAAGAGGTTAGTGAAACTGCATTTAGAGTATCATGTTCAATTTTGGGCACCATGTTATAGGAAAGATGTTGTCAAGCTGGAAAGGGTGCAGAGAAGATTTAGGAGGGTGTTGCCAGGATTCAAGAGCCTGTGTTGTGGGGAGAGGTTGAGCAGGTTAGCACTCTACTCCTTGGAGCACAAGAGGATGAGGAGTGATCTTATAGAGGTGTAGAAAAGCATGAAAGGAATAGATCAGGTAAACGCACAGTCTTTTACCCAGAGTAGTGGAATCGAGAACCAGAGGGCATAGGTTTACTATGAGGGGGGGAAGATTTAATAGGAATATGAGGAGTAACCTTTTAATACAAAGGGTGCTGTGTGTATGGAACGAGCTACTGGAGGAGGTAGTTGAGGCAGGTACTGTCGCAACGTTTAAGAAACATTTAGACAGGTCTATGAATAGGTTAGGTTGAGAGCGATATGAGCCAAACGCAGGCAGCTGGGACTACTGCAGATGCGACATGTTGGTCAGCGTGGGCAAAGTGGGCTGAAAGACCTGTTTCCACACTGTATGACTATGACTTCATGACACTACAAACATTAACTAAACAATGAACTAACAGCTTTCTTGGTTGCAATTGGGGACTTTGGTTTTTTGACAGGGGACCAATGACAGCATTGACAGACTACAGGGATATTTTAAAGACACTGACTGGGATAACCTCATAACCCCGTCCAACAACATCAATGAGCAAGTGGACACGGTCTCATCATACATCTCCTTCTGTGGGGACAGTATCATTCCCACCAAAAAGGTTACAATCTTCCCCAACAATGAAATTAGAAATAGAAAGACAGAGATTTTAGATGAATGTCTAAATAAACACCCAAATACAGAAAAATTGATATCATATATTTATAATATTTTACTGGAAAACGACGCTCCAAGGACAGAAATATATAGACAATCATGGGAAAATGAATTAGGTCAAATTATTAGACCCGATATATGGGATGAAAGTTTACAACACATACATCACTGTTCGCTAAATGCTAGACACTCTCTTATACAATTTAAAATATTACATAGACTACATTATTCAAAAGCTAAATTACATAGTATTTTTCCAAATATATCTGCCATTTGTGACAAATGTCAGCAATTGGAAGCTAACTTAACGCACATATTCACAAACTGTGAAAAAATCACTAAATTCTGGACAGAAATATTTAAAATAATTTCGAATGTTGTTAATATGAAGCTGATCCCTGACTCAAACTTAATAATACTGGGAATATTAGAAACAGATCAATTAATAACAATGAATCAAAGAATTTTTATTGATTATAGTTTAATAATTGGGAAAAAATTAATATTGAAATTCTGGAAAGGTCCTACATCCCCCACAATTAAAATGTGGATTACAGGAATGTCGGAGACACTTCATCTGGAAAGATTGAGACTTGTACTAATGGACAGGTTGAATCTTTTCAGAGGAATATGGTCTCCATTTATTGCATATTTAAAGGGTCAAAATGGCTTGGTGCGAGGACCTGACTGTGGCCTGAATAATGGAATGGAGGAAGAATTATGTATAATAAATCATGGATATATCTCCAATGATAGATAACTTTTTTAATACTCCATTCATTTCTCCAATTTGGATTTCTTATTTTTATTTTATTTTTCTCTATCTTTCCCTCTCTGGGAAAAAAAGTATAGAAATATATAAGACATAATTGTTAATATTAATAATATTACGAATGTATGTGATAAGTATATTTTATTAATATGTACTTATGTTTAATAAAAATATTTATCAAAAAAAAGTCTTCACCGGCTCTGAGACTGAGAAAGAAGAGGTTAACAGAGAGGTCAAGCGTGCCATCAAAACTCCTAAATAAAAAATACAAATAACAAGACAAAGTGGAGCAAACATTCACGCGAGGGAACCTCCGCTCAGCTTGGCAGGGTCTCAAGAACATGCCAGCTGTGAATACGGCTTTTACCACCCACAAGCTTATTCAGGTTGCAAGCAGCAGCCCAGCATCACTCCCTGATGACCTCATTTCCTTCTACACCAAATTTGAGGCAGACAACAGCACCCAGCTAGATGCAAACATCTCCGCACTCAAACCTGGAGACGCTGCCCTCACCATTAACACTGAGGATGTTGTAAGAGCCCTCAAAACGACCAAAGCGAACTCAGCAACTGGGCCAGACAACATCAGTGGCCGTACCCTGAGGTGCAGTGCTGAGCTGAGCAGCTAGGGGGTGTGTTCCAGCTACTGTTCCAGAGCTCCATGGCCAGTGGCATAGTCCCCCAGCTGTGGAAACACTCCACAGTATTCCCATACCAAAAAAGGGCACTATCAAGGTCCTGAATGACCTCAGGCCTGTGGCTCTCACCTCTCTTGTGATGAAGGCTATGGAGAGGGTCATCAAAAACCAAATCATTAAGGCAGCAGACTCCAGTTTGCATTCTGTGCGGGTAGAGGGGTTGATGAAGCAAAAGCATTCATTATAGACACCCCCACCATATATAAACATCAGGAACTCCCCAACACTACAGCCAGACTTCTCCTCTGCGTTCAACACCCTGCAGCCACACATTTGCAGACTTCTCCTCTGCGTTCAACACCCTGCAGCCACACATTCTTGCAGAGAAACTCACCACCCGTCTCCACCTAGATGACCGACTAATCCTGTGGATAATGGACTTTCTCACCAACAGGTCACAGAGAATGCTGGTCAATAACACTTTCTCCAACCTCCCACACACATCAACTGGCTCCCCGCAGGGCTGTGTCCTCTCACCCCTGCTCTTCATTCTGTACACTGATGACTGCAGGTCCACCCGCCCACACTGTCATTTGGTCAAGTACGCTGATGACACAGTTCTCGTATCTCTGCTCTCAGGCCCCTCACAGCACCACAGCTCAGCTCTTCATGCGTTTGTGGAGTGGTGCGACAACTCCTGTCTTGAACTAAATGCAAACAAGACCAAGGAGATGGTAGTGACCTTCTCCAACAAGCAGAGGGAACTGGCTGCGGCAGTCATCACCACTATCCACGGGAAGCCTGTGCAGATTGTTAAGGAATATAAGTACCTGGGCACAATCTTTGACAACCTGCTGAAATTTGTCTCCAACACAGAGGGTCTCCTCAGGAAATGCCAGCAGCGGCAGTATCTCCTGAGGAAGCTCAACTCCTTTGGGGTCAGCAAGGACATCCTCATAACGTTTTACTCCTCCTTCATTGAGAGCGTCATCACGTTCTCCTTCACCTGCTGGTTCCACTCCATCAGCCTTCAGAACAGAAACCGCCTGCAGAGAGAGAGAGCACAGCCAAAGTCTGGTCCAAAATTATTGGACTCCCTGTCAGAGCCCTCTCTCTCCACCCTATGCAACCAGCAGATGCGAAGGTCAGCAGGCAGGATTTTACAGGACCCCTCACACGTCCTGTTCTCTGCGTTTGAGTGGCTCCCCTCAGGACGCCGGCTTCACTGCCCAGGCTGTAGGACACAGAGGAGAAGGGCAACCTTTGTCCCCAAGGCTGTTCACCTCCTCAACTCCCAACCACCCCTGTCCCACTGCACACCCTGCTAATCCCATCCCCACCCCCCGCAATAGTTTTTGTACTACTCCACGTGCCTTTGTAAATTGCCCCACGGGGACAAACAAAGTGTTTTTGAAGTTTCAATTTTGAATGCATTTTTTTTTAAATTTCTTGATTTTAATTTTTGTTTATTATGTTATCTGTGAGTACCGTGTTTACAGTTTTGGTACAATTGACAGCTAATTGCTGTTTTTAGACACTTTTAGAGAGGCACATGGAAGTACAGGGAATAGGGGGATCAGTTCAACTTGGCATCATGTTTGGTACAAACATTGTTGGCTGAAGGGCCTCTTCCAGAGCTGCACTGTTCTATGTTCTATGTTAAAAAAACATGGCGGCGTCCTGCTCGGCTGTGGCTGCACTGGCTCCCGATAGCAACGGAGATTTAGCAGTGAATAATAACTCACTTAGACCGGAGAATTCAGTAGTTACTGTTCAGTGTAGCAAAGTACAACTAGTATATGATTGTCAGTTCGTGCTAGAGTTACGTACATCCAGCAGTTCAGCAACCGTGTATCCGGCCACTCTGGACACTCTACGGAGCCTCGGACTGCTACGTCGGATGGAACCGGCGGCTTACGAAGCTGCGGAGCCTCCTACCAGCACGAGCCGCTCTCGGAGAGACGGAGGCGGTGCGACAGGAAGCAGAAGTGCGGCACTCGGGGAGGGCTAAACAGCGAAGCTCATGGCTAACTAACCCCTGCAGAACACCGCTTCCATCTATTCTGCTCACTAACGTCCACTCATTGGAGAATAAACTGGACTATCTGAAGCTGGATTTAATAACCAAATGGGAATTGAGAGACTGCTGAGCCCTGATCTTGACAGAGCCGTGGTTAAACTCCTCCATTCCCCACGATGCTATTAGCGTGGAGGGGCTAACAACATTCCGGTCGGACAGGAGCTGCGTTCTCAGTAGTAAATCCCGGGGCGGTGATGTGTGCATTTACACTAATAACAGCAGGTGTACTAATGCCACAGTGGTCTCAAGTCATTGCTCTCCGGACATAGGGTTTTTGACAATAAAATGTAGACCCTTCTATCTGCCCAGGGAATGTACTATCATAACCATCACAGCCGTGTACATCCCCCCAGTGCAAACACTAAGGAGGCCCGGAATGTTCTATATCGCTCCATCAGTGACTTGCAAACTACACATCCGGATGGTGTTTTCATTGTTGCTGGGGATTTTAACCAGGCCAACATGAAGACAGTTCACCCACATTACTACCAGCATGTGGACTTTGCAACCAGGGGAGTGAACACACTGGGCCTAGCCTATACAAACATCAAGAAGGCATTCAAGGCAGTCCCCCGCCCCCACCTTGGCTCCTCAGACCATCTCTCGGTGATGCTAATTCCTGCATACAGGCCCCTGCTCACCAGAGAAAAACCCACTGTGAAGCAGGTTAGGGTCTGGCCAGAGGGAGCTATGTCAGCATTACAGGACTGCTTTGAGTGCACTGACTGGGACATGTTCACGAAGGCTGCGACTGACAATCAACACACCAGCCTGGAGGAGTACACTGCGTGTGTGCCTGCGTACATGGACAAGTGCATAGAGGATGTCTGTGTCACCAAGATCATCAACCAGAAACCCTGGATGACCAGTGAGGCACGTGCAATGCTGAGAGCACGAAATGCTGCATTTAAATACGGTGACATGGTGGCACTCAGATCAGCAAGAGCCAACCTGAATCAAGTCATCAGGCTGGCAAAGCTTGCCCATGGTCAGGAAATCCAGTGTTTCTTTCATGACCCCATGAACACCAGGCACATGTGGCAGGGAATCCAAACCATCACACACTATAAGACTGCTCCACCACCATATGAAGACAGCACAAACTTTCTCAATGAACTCAATAAATATTTTGGACGGTTCGAGGCACTCAACAACACACCTGTGGGTAAAGCTATTCCTCACCCTGATGAACAGGCACTCAGTCTCGACACAGCAGATGTCCGGTGGACCCTAAGAAGAGTCAACGCACGGAAGGCCCTGATAACATACCAGGCCGGGTGCTCAGGGAATGTGCTGATCAGCTAGCACATGTCCTCACTGACATCTTCAACACCTCACTGAACCAGGCTGTTGTCCCATCGTGCTTCAAGACTGCCACCATCATACCAGTGCCAAAAAAATCCACAATCACATGTCTCCACGATAACCGCCCTGTCACACTCACGGTACGCGGTGAGCTTCCTGCAGGAAACACATACTGTGGCTAGTGATGAACCCACCTGGCTCCTGGAGTGGGAAGGGGGGGGTCTACATGAGCCATCTCACTTCCAATTCCAGTGGAGTGGCCTTCCTGTTGGCCCCATCTTTCCAGCAGGAGATCGTCAAGGTACAGGACCATGTACCAGGCCGGTTGCTGTATCTGGCCGTGCGTCTGGATGGCGTGCCGCTACTCTTTATTAATGTGTACGCCCCCAAGACCAGTGCAATGCAGACACACTTAACACGAGAAGTGACCGCGTTGTTGAATACTATCGATCATGGGGAGTGTGTTATCCTTGGGAGAGATTTTAATTGTACCCTTGAGGCGAGAGATCGCTCTGGCATTCAGCGTGACCCAGCAGCAGTAAAGACATTAAGGGAGATGGTGGACTCTTTTGAGCTGGTAGATGCATGGCGGAATTTTCCATCCCGACTCTAGCGGCTTCTCGTACAGGTTTGAGGGGGGTGGTTCCCGTATTGACCGTTTATACGTGTCCAAGGCCTAAGTGTCCTGTGTCCCTGCGGCCTCCATGCGGCCGGCGCCATGCTCGGACCACTGCCTGGTATGAGTGGACTTTATCCCAAAGCACGCTCGGGTAGGGTCCGCGTACTGGCACTTTAATAACCGGCTGTTGGAGGAGCACCGGTTCCGGGAGTCATTCAGGCAGTTTCCCTAAGGCAGTGGTGGGATGTAGGGAATGCTTACGTTCGTCTGTTTTGTCAGGACTACACGAGGGGGTCGACCAGGGGCGGGACTCCGAGATCGGACGGCTTGAGAGAGAGTTGCTCGACTCGGAGACTCGCCTGGGTCAGACTAATGGGGCTCGTGTGAGTGAGGGGAGTACCAGAGTCTCGCCTGGGTCAGACTGAGGGGGACTCGTGTGAGTGGGAGGAGTAGTAGGAGAAGAAGGGGGCACTAAGGGACTTGCAGCTTAGGAGGTCCCGGTCCAGATGTTGCACGATCTGGACCGTGCCTCCCCCTTTTTCTTCTCTCTGGAGAAGTGGCGAGGTGCCCGCAGGCAGTTTGTTGAGTTGCTGGCGGACGATGACACCTCCGTCACGGATCCAGAGAGGATCGGTGCCTCGGTTTGGGCTTTCTACAAGACTCTGTTCTCCACGGGTACATCTAGTGGGGAGGCCCAAGGGGTCCTGTGGGAGGGCTAACCCGTAGTGTGTAAAGAGGTGGCTGAACACCTCGATGATTCCCTAACTCTGGAGGAGTTGACTGGTGCCCTGCACCAGCTCAGGGGGGGCAAGTCTCCGGGGCTGGATGGGCTGACCGTGGAGTATCTTAGAGCCTTCTGGGATGTCCTGGGGGGCGACTATATGAAAGTGTTGGGGGAGAGCCTGGGGACCGGGGAGATGCCCTTCTCGTGGCGCAGGGCAGTCGTCGTCCTGCTGCCCAAGAAGGGCGATCTCCGCTTTTTGAAGAACTGGCGCCCGGTCTCTCTCCTCAGCACGGATTACAAAGTCTTTGCACGGGCATTGGCCAATCGCCTGGGACCCGTGCTGTCAAATGTGATCCACCCTGACCAGTCCTACACAGTCCCGGGCCGGTCCATCCAGGACAATATCCATCTGGTCCGGGACCTGATCTATCTGTGCCAGGGGGCTGGTCAGTCAGTCGCCTTTCTCTCCCTCGACCAGGAGAAGGCGCTCGTCAGGGTAGAGCACGACTACCTTCTTGGGACTCTGCAGGCATTTGGATTTAGACCGCATTTCGTGGCCCGGGTCTGGCTTCTGTATGATGCTGCAGAGTGCCTGGTCAAGATCAACGGCTCTTTGTTGGCTCCCATTCACTTTGGGAGGGAGGTTCGTCAGGGATGCCCCATGTCGTCAGGGATGCCCCATGTCGTCAGGGATGTCCCATGTCGTCAGGGATGCCCCATGTCATCAGGGATGCCCCATGTCCCCATGTCGTCAGGGATGCCCCATGTCCCCATGTCGTCAGGGATGCCCCATGTCCCCACGTCGTCAGGGATGCCCCATGTCATCAGGGATGCCCCATGTCCCCATGTCGTCAGGGATGCCCATGTCCCCATGTCGTCAGGGATGCCCCATGTCCCCACGTCGTCAGGGATGCCCCATGTCATCAGGGATGCCCCATGTCCCCAGGGATGCCCCATGTCGTCAGGGATGCCCCATGTCCCCACGTCGTCAGGGATGCCCCATGTCATCAGGGATGCCCCATGTCATCAGGGATGTCCCATGTCCCCATGTCGTCAGGGATGCCCCATGTCCCCATGTCGTCAGGGATGCCCCATGTCGTCAGGGATGCCCCATGTCCCCATGTCGTCAGGGATGCCCCATGTCCCCAGGGATGCCCCATGTCGTCAGGGATGCCCCATGTCCCCATGTCATCAGGGATGTCCCATGTCCCCATGTCATCAGGGATGTCCCATGTCCCCATGACGTCAGGGATGTCCCATGTCCCCATGTCGTCAGGGATGCCCCATGTCCCCATGTCGTCAGGGATGTCCCATGTCCCCATGTCGTCAGGGATGCCCCATGTCGTCAGGGATGTCCCATGTCGTCAGGGATGCCCCATGTCGTCAGGGATGCCCCATGTCGTCAGGGATGCCCCATGTCGTCAGGGATGTCCCATGTCGTCAGGGATGCCCCATGTCGTCAGGGATGCCCCATGTCGTCAGGGATGTCCCATGTCGTCAGGGATGCCCCATGTCGTCAGGGATGCCCCATGTCGTCAGGGATGCCCCATGTCGTCAGGGATGTCCCATGTCGTCAGGGATGTCCCATGTCGTCAGGGATGCCCCATGTCGTCAGGGATGCCCCATGTCGTCAGGGATGCCCCATGTCGTCAGGGATGTCCCATGTCCCCATGTCATCAGGGATGCCCCATGTCCCCATGTCGTCAGGGATGTCCCATGTCCGGCCAGCTATATTCCATCTGTGTGGAGCCTTTCCTGTGCCTCCTATGGTGGCGGCTGGCAGGCCTGGCTTTGCCGGGGCTGGGGGTGGAGGTTGTTCTCTCGGCCTACGCCGATGATGTCCTTCTGATGTTCACCGACCCTGTTGACCTGCGGAGGATGCGTGAGTGCCAGCTGGTGTTCTCAGCCGCATCCTCCGCCAGGATCAACTGGGGGAAGTGCGCTGGTCTCTTGGTGGGTCGGTGGCAGGTGGACTCCCTGCTGGAGGAGATGGCAGTTTTTGTGTGTAGCACCACGCACCTCCTCTATCTGGGGGTCTACCTGAGTCCCACTGAGGGGGCTTGGCCGGCGAACTGGCAGGAGCTGGAGGCGAAAGCCGTTGCCCGGCTGGGGCGCTGGTCAGGCCTCCTTGGTCTGCTCCCATATCGGGGCAGGGCTGTGGTTATAAACCAGCTGGTGGCCTCTTTGCTGTGGTACCGGCTGGCCACTCTGGTCCTGTCCTCTCTAATCATCACCTTGTTACAGAGGAGGTTGGTCAACTTCTTCTGGGGTGAGAGGAACCGCTGGGTCTCTGCTGGGGTTCTGAGTCTCCCGTTGGAGGAGGGCGGTCAGGCGCTGGTCTGAGACCGCACTCAGGTGGCGACCCTCCGACTCAGGACCCTGCGGAGGTACATGTACTCCGAGTGCCCTCCTAGATGGCACGCGCTGGCCACGTACCTTTTCCGCCGGGGCGCTGCCTCCGGGAGGGCTCTCGGCTCCCGGTGGCGGGCATGAGTCGGCGCGCTAGGCGGGAGTTGCCCGGCTTTTACCGCGATCTCCTGAAAGCCAGGAATTTGGTCACCTTCAGCCAGGGCGCTGCTCCTCAGGGGGAGGGAGGTGCTGTGGTTGTGAGGGGGGCCGGTCCTCACGGTGGGTGTCGAGGAGAGGCGTGTGCGTGGAGCGATTCCGATTGGGCTTACCCCCGCTCCGTCGGAATTGCTCATAGGACCCACGGCCCGGGTCCCTTCCCGAGAGCCGGCCCCACGCAACATGAGCCACCTTTCCGACATGCCCAGCGTGCCGTTCCGTGATGCGGAGGCGCGTATTGTACAGGCTGCTCCTGCACACTCTCCACTTCCTCGCCCTCGTCTTCGGTCCGGACACACCCTGGCGGTCCATTTTACCACCTAACGGTGGGAGCGGTCCCTAGTGGAGGTCTCTCTATAAGGGGGTCCTCCCCCTTTACATCGGGGACCTGGGGTGGAGAGTGTTGCATAAGGCTGTGGCCTGTAACAGATACTTGAGCCGGTTCACTGACTCGTCTGCCACCTGTCACTTCTACGGTGAGGAGGAGACCGTGTACCATTTGTATATAGAGTGAGTGAGGTTACAGCCCCTGTTCGAGTATCTGAAGGGGCTGCTCCTCAAGTTTTGGCTCCATTTTAGCCCTACGTTTCTGATTTTTGGGCACCCGGTACAGAGGGGGGGGGGGGGGGGGGAGGGTCGGGTCGGGAGGGAGGAGGAGGTCTCCCTGTCAGTCTGCACCTGGGCCTGGCCAAGATGGCCATTCGCGGGTCCAGGCAGCGGGTAGTCGACGGCCGCACAGAGCTCGGCTGCCTGCCCCTTTTCCGGGCTTACGTCCGTGCCCGCGTGTCCCTGGAGAGGGAACACGCGGTGTCCACGGGGAAGCTGGAGGCCTTCCGTGAACACTGTTCGCCGCGGGAGGTCGAATGTATTCTTGACAAAGTTGGCGGGATTTTAATTTGATATTTGTTGTTTTTGTAAACTGCCGATATAAGCAGCTTCGAGAGGCTGGTCAAGGACCATATCATCTCCTGAGTCCCCCCCCCCATACTTGACCCGTTCCAGTTTGGTTACCGGCCAAACCGCTCCACAGAGGACGCCATATCCTCTGCACTCCACCTGAGCCTGGCACATCTGGAGGAGATGAACACACATGTGCGAATGCTGTTCGTGGACTTCAGTTCAGCATTCAACACGATCATCCCTCAGCACTTGGTAAGCAAATTGGGTCCATTGGGCCTTAGCACCCCCTTGTGTAACTGGCTACTGGACTTCCTCACTGACAGACCCCAGTCAGTGCGGGTTGGAAACAACATTTCCAACACACTTTGTGAGCACCGGTTCCCCTCAGGGCTGTGTCCAGAGTCCACTGCTGTTTACCCTGATGACCCATGACTGTTGTGCCAAGTTCAGTACAAACCACATCATGAAGTACACGGATGACACAACAGTGGTGGGCCTTATCCGGGACGACAATGAACTGGCTTACAGGGAGGAGGTGAAACAACTGGTGGACTGGTGCAACACAAACAATCTGGTCCTGAATGTCGACAAAACAAAGGAGATCATCGTTGACTTCAGGAGAAACCGGTGCAGGAGTTAGTCAGTTGCACTAAGTTCCTGGGGGGTGCAGATCACAGACATTCTGACCAGGTCCCTAAGCACTGTATCTCTAGTCAAGGGAGCCCAGCAGCGTTTGCACTTTCTGCTCCGGTTGAGAAGAGCACACCTCCCCCATCCCATCCTCACCACTTTCTACAGGGGCACCATAGAGACCATACTGACCAGCTGCATCTCTGTCTGGTCTGGGGACTGCAAAGCCTCAGACTGGAAGTCCGTGCAGAGAGTGGTGAGGACGGCTGAGAAAATCATCGGGACTTCACTTCCTTCCATCCAGGACATTGCACACAAACGCTGCTTGACCAAGGTCAACAACATTATTAAAGACCCCACCCATCTCCATCATGGACTGTTCACCCTGCTGCCCTCTGGTCAAAGGTACTGCAGCATACGGAGCAGTACAGCCAGGTTCTGCAATAGCTTCTTCCCCGAGCCATCAGGCTCTTGAATTCCCAATAATCCGCCACCATTATGTTTATGTGCGAGTTACTTATTTATTTTATTTGATCTATTTTTAATATTCGGTTACATTGTGAGCCAGATGCAACGGAATTTCGTTCAAATATGCACTTGTCTGGTGTATAAGTGTTTGAATGACAATAAAGTCTATTAAAATAAAAATTAAATAATGTTACTCTTTCTTGACGATTCCAGCCACAAATCATCAGTGCAGGCCCAATCATTCTCGGCTTAAATGACATTCCTTCAGTTATAAGACCAGGAGGGAGGATATTCGCTGATTATTACACAATGATCAATGCCACTTACAACTCCTCAGAAAATGAAGCAACCCATGCCTGCACACAGCAAGTCCCAGATATCATTCAGGCACAATAAATGGCAAGTATTTGCATCACCAAGTACCAGGCAATGACCATCTCCAGCGAACGGGTGTCCAATCACTTCCCCTTGACATTGAACGGTATTATCATTGCCAAAATCCCAGCACCAGTATCCAGAAATTCAACTGGACAAACATAAATGGAGAAACAAGAAAATGCAGATGCTGGAATCTTCAACAAAACACAAAGTGCTAGAGTAACTCACCGGCTCAGGCAGTATCTGTGAAGTGAGTGGATTGGCAACATTGTGGGTCTGAAGCCGGAGAAGGGTCCCGACGTGAAAGGTATAAGTTAGGAGTGCGGTGGAACACTCTCCACGTACCTGCACGAGCTCAGGGCTTGTATTGCAAATTAGCCGCGGTGGAACATGAAGGGGAAAGTCGGTGTCTGTGAAATGGTCTGCAATCTCATTCCCCCCCCCCCCCCCCACTTTGCAAAAGCCCTAGATGCTGCTTCTCTCCAGCCAATCTAGCTCACGCATTCTGGTTCTGCCCCAAACTTAGTGACTACTGGGCAGTGTTTTTTAAAACCATCAGTGAAGTCCTTGGGGTGACAGTGAGGCTTTGCCCGCTTGTAGCTGCATTCGGCGTAACAGATGGAACTTTGGGTTTAAATGCAAACCAGTCCGACATCATTGCATTCACATCACTTTTGGCCCGTAGGAGAATTTTGTTGGTCTGGAAATCTACAACTCCTCCATCTGCTGCCACTTGGCTGGAGGACGTAATGTTCTTTCTAAAACTAGAAAAGATCAAATTTACACTGAGGGGATCTGTGAAAAAGTTTTATTCAAAATGGGAAGCTTTTTCGTCATACTTTGAGAGTCTAATAGAATTACCCGCTGACTGAGGGCACTTGATTGTAGTTGGGAATCTGCCTTTAAATATGTTTTACTCTGATTTTTTTTGTTTTTTTTGTTTACACAAGTGTTGATTACCTCACAGGGTGGTTGATGCATAATGAATGAATGTATTCTGAACCATCTGGTAGGCTGTGGGTATGTATGGCCTGCGCTTTGGAAGAATGTAGAGGTTTTGCTGTTAAAATGTGCATTTGTATTTGTGAGATGTTGTATTGTGAACACAAGGGGATTCCAGGGAGGGTGGGTGAGGGTTATTTTGTTGTTATATATATAAACAAAAATGGAAGGGAATGTAATGCACTACGTCAGCCATATTGTATCTTTCCTTCAATAAACATTTAAACATTTAAAAAAAAGAATAATGGCAAGAGCAAAGTATGAAGTAGAGAAGGAACTGTCCAAGATCCAAAGCGTACTACCTCATCTGTGAAACACGGTGGTGGGGGTGTTATGGCCTGGGCATGTATGGCTGCTGAAGGTAATGGCTCACTTATCTTCATTGATGATACAACTGCTGATGGTAGTAGCATAATGAATTCTGAAGTATATACACACAGACATCCCATCATTTGATTTTACAAATTCAGAATTTTTATGTCCAAAATTCAGAATTTTCAGCCAAAAAAAGTATGCACACCAAATGCTCGTACAGTCTGTAGTTCTTGGACTACATGTAGAATGTCAGGCCTATCATGAGTATATTCTACTATTATACAAAGGTTATTGAACAGAAATACTTTTTACAACAAAAGACAAAACTGTTTAGTTTTTTCTATTTTGCTTTTTCCTTACACATCCCAATTCTCTTGAATAAAGGAACAATGGTCATAAAATGAAGAAAGAATTTCATTAAAAAAACTGCACATACCTAATTTAATTGAAGACATACTTGCTCCAGTGGTCTTCAACAGCAAATCACAAGTCCATGTCCCCCCCAACCCTACTCCCCCCAACCCCCTCTCCCCACCCCCCACTCCCCCCAACCCTCCCCCCTACTCCCCCCACCCCTTTCGCCCCAAATCCATTCCCCCACCGCTCGTCCCCCACTCCTCCTCCCCCACTCCCCTCCCACCCCCACTCCCCTCCCACCCCCACTCTCCCCATCCCTTCCTCCCCCCTGACCCCCACTCCCTCCTCCCACTCCACTGCCCCCCTCCCACCCCCCCAATCCCACCTCAACATCAACGGGCCTCACGCTCCGCAGCGAGACGAGGCGAACAGCGGGGCGAGGCCGGGCCAGCTGAGGGGCGAGGCGAGGGGCGGGGCAAGTACAGTGGCGAGGCCGGGCCAGCGGCGGGACGAGGTGAGGGGCGCGGGGTGAGGCGAGCGGCGGGGCGAGTACAGCGGCGAGGCAAGGCGAGGGGCGGGGCGAGGTGAGTACAGCGGCGGGGCATGTACAGCGGCGAGACCGGGCCAGCAGCGGGGCGATGTGAGGGGCGGGGGGTGAGGCGAGCAGCGGGGCGAGTACAGCGGCGGGGCGAGGCGAGGGGTGAGTACAGCGGCGAGACCGGGCCAGCGGAGTGGCGAGTACAGCGGCGGGGCGACTAACGACTGTCGTACAGATAAACCAAATCGATACATTCTAAAGTATTCTGATGATACAGTTTTAATATCTTTGTTGATACCACAACAGCCTGACCGCGGGAGAAGACGGCAGGAGAAGGGAAAAGACATTGTGGCCTTCCATCACAGTGAGGAGAGGACTGGAGGAGACTCACTGTGATGGATGTTTCTTTGATGGATGTTTCTTTTTTTGTGTGTTTTTGGGGTTGTGTAATTTTAATGCTTATTTTAATGCTTTTGTTGTTGGACTGTGGGTGACTGAATTTCGTCCAATTTGGATGACAAATAAAGCTATCTTGAATCTTGAGTAAATCCGACAACCCTGAGCTGCACTAACATGGCGTAAATGCTGCTCCCACCCTCTGGAACTCACTACCTCAAACCATCAGAGACTCCTCCTCACTCACCACATTCAAAACATCACTGAAGTCTCACCTGTTCAACACTGCCCTCAACCACTGACCGTCATTTCACCTTATTCTTCCTTTTCTGTTCGTTTACTTTTTTTTTTCTTCTATGTTTTATTTACCCTGTAAAGCGTCTTTGAGTTTTTAGAAAAGCGCTATACAAATGTAATGCATTATTATTATTATTATTATTAAATGAAGTGGTCGAGTGGAGTGATAATAATGCTTTTGAGATTAATACAAAGAAAATGGAAGAAATAGTATTTGGTTCACCATCTGACTCTCATATAGTTTCTATTGTGAACCATAATGAAAAAGTCAAGCAGGTGTGTTAATTTAAATACTCGGGTGTGATGATATCCTGGAAAGACCACATTGAATCTGTCTACAAAAAGACAAAACAAATAATTTATTTTCTGCGCCGCCTTAGGTCCTTTGGGGCGAGTAGACAAGTTCTTCTTTTATTCCATACTTCTGTGTTTATGAGTGTTCTTCAGTATTGTAATACTACATGGTACAAGTGTTTGTCCACCACTTTAAAGTCAAAACTGCCCCACCAAATGAAAATCTGCGCAAAGATTGATGGTCAACCCCTTGAGAAACTTCATGAATCAGCCTACCACAATAACATGCTAAGGTTGGCCAACACCATTGTCTCTGACCCCATGTCCTGAACAGTCAATACGAATTGTTACCATCAAATCGGAGGTACAGGGTACCAAGATTTAATAAGTTTAGACTGAAGCACTCTTTTGTGCACCAGTCAATCCTGAAACTAAACATAGAACTTAATCCCAGATCAAATGTACGTTGAAGGGTCTTGAATGTGTCGTCATTTATGATTGTAATGTTATGGTGAATATATGTATCCTCGTTTCTTATCTTCCATTCTTTGTCTAGGTTGATGTTGCAAGTGGAGCTGCTGAGATGCAAGAAAAATTTTAGACTTGATCTGACAATCAAGTATTATCGTATCGAAAAACTCATTGGCCAACGGTTCATTCTCCAACAAGACAATGATCCCAAACATACTGCTAAAGCAAAAAATGTGTTTTTCAAAGCTAAAAAATGATCAATTCTTGAGTGGCCAAGTCAATCACCCGATCTGAACCCAATTGAGCATGTCTTTTATATGCTGAAGAGAAAACTGAAGGGGATTAGCACCCAAAACAAACATAAATGAAAGATAGCTGCAATACAGGCCTGGCAGAGCATCACCAGAGAAGACACCCAGCAACTGGTGATGTACATGAATCGCAGCTTTCACGCAGTCATTGCATGCAAAGGATATGCAACAAAATACTAAACATGACTACTTTCATTTACATGACATTGCTGTGTTCCAAACGTTATGATACCTTGAAATGGGGGAACGATGTATAAAACCTGCTGTAATTTCTACATGGTGAAACTAAAATGTATAAAAATAACCTTTATTCTGACAATGTGCACTTTAACCACATGTAATTTTTTCTCAAATTGTGGCATACACAGGCAAATAAATAAATGATGGGTCTTTGTCCCAAACATTATGGAGGGCACTGTACCGAAGGCAATACAATCCTCCCTTGAGCCAATATTCCCTTTGAGGCTCCAACGCCGGAGCCAGTGATATTGCAGAAGAAGACCCTTCTTTACCCCAAACTCTGCCCTTCAGCTAGAAAGAAAAGTGATACGAGTAAAAACCCACCTGAGCCTGAGGTCCAGGAACAGCCCGCTCAAGACTTTGATAGTAGAGGTGGGTTTGTTTTGAATAATTTACTAGAGTACATATTATTGTAAATAAGGTGGACAATTAGGTATAGTGCCGAAGAGGGCGACATGCTGTGAGCTCTGCGATTGTTTTTGTTCTTTCGTTCCTTTTGCACACATAAGATAGGACAGTCAAGTTCTAGTGCAGTAGCAGCTTTCCTGAAGTTTTTTAGTTTTTTTTTTGTCGTTTTGCACGGTTTTCAGGCCCACAGCACAGAACCACCTGGAACAAAGGAAAATGGGCAACGGCACCAAGACTCCCAAAATCAAGTGCAGCAAACAGACACTTCAGGACATCAAGTCGACGATTGCTCACGACAACCGTATCACTCCCGTCCCAGTGCTCCTGTCACCATGCCCTGAACAGCAGAAGCAGCCAAGGAAGAGGGGCAGGAGAGCCGAGGTCCTGGACAGGCTGAGGTGGCGAGCTCACCGACCCCTACTCCCGAGTTTACTGTTGGCCAACGTACAGGCCCTGGACAACAAGCTGAGTGAACTGAGGGCTCGAGCCTCCTTCCCGCGAGCCAACAGGGACATAAGCATCATCTGCCTCACAGAGGCTGGGGACCCGGATCAAGCCATCGGGCTCACCTGGTTCTCCTTACATCGAGCAGACAGGGTGAGGGAACCTTCAGGGAGTAGGGGCGGATGAGTGTGTTTCTTTGTGAACAACAATGGTGCGATCAAAGGAACATACAGACTCTGAAAACCTTCTGCTTCCCCGATCTGGAATATCTCACACTGCTTTGCCGGCCCTTCTGGTTACCCCGGGAGTTTACAGCCGTTATTGCCACGGCTGTTTATACTCCCCCCCCCCAGGCGACCATAGAGCAGGCATAGCGGGAACTGTAAAAGTCCGTCAGCACGCAGGAGACCACACACCTGGACGCTGCCTTCATCACCATGGGGGACTTCAACAGCGCCAACCTGAGAGAAGTCCTCCCAAAACTCCACCAGCACATCTCCTGCCCCACGCGCGGAGCCCTCAGACTGGATCACTGCCATACCACCTTCCCCATGGCTACAAGGCTGCCCACGCCCACCACTGGGCAACTCACACCACTCCTCCATCCTGCTCCTCCCCGCCTATAGGCGGAGGCTCAAACGGGAACCCCCGCCTGTAGGTCAGTTCAACGCTGGACGGACCAAGCAGACTCCACACCAGGACTGTTTTGATCAGATCCACTGGGAAATGTTCCGGGCCGCTCCTTACGGCAACATCAACGAGTGCACAGACACAGTCATGGGGTTCATCGTGGAGGACGTTGTTCCGACCAAAGGGGTCCGGATGTTTCCAAACTGGAAGCCCTGGATTGGCGGTGAGGTCCGCGCAGCTCTACAGGCTCCGCGGAAGACCACAAAAGGACCCGGTACCAACTGGGATGGACAATTAGAAGGGCCAAAAGACACTATGCGAGAGGGTGGAAGCCAACCTCACCTCTAGCAACCCACGGCATCTCTGGCAGGTGTCGGACCATAACGGACTACAAAGTCCCCCACCACACCACCAACATGCAGCTTCTCTCCCGGACGAGCTAAACCACTTCCACGCTTTGTTCAAGAAGTTAAAAAAAAGAACAAAGGGGGACCCCATGTGGGGGTGCCGCCGAGAATAAAGGGGGGGGGGGGAAGATGAAGTAGGGATCAAAAATCGATTATTTTTTATTAGACTCGAAACTCATACCTAATGTAATAAATACCAAATATCATAACATTTTGATCTCAGATCACGCTCCAACCTCAATTATCTTTGACTTTAAGCTGTCTAAACGATGTGCTAAATGGCGACTACGCCTTTCCTTGCTTAATGATGGAACTTTCTGGAAATACATGTCTGAAAATATTACAGAATATTTGGAGACCAATGACACTTCTGATGTCTCGGACTCCACCTTGTGGGAAGCATTCAAGGCAGTTATGAGGGGTCATATTATTTCGTATGAAGCGTCTTTAAGAAATCCAGAGACGTCTACAAGAAATTGATTCGGAGCTTTCTCCAATGGAGACGTTGTATAGGAGCACAAACAACCCCTAAACGCTGCAAAACATGCTCAGTCTTAAATATGAGTATAACACGATTCTAACAAATCAAGTCAGTGACCAGCTACTGCAACTGAAACAGCGATATTTTGAATTAGGGGACAAACCGCATACATTGTTAGCCCGTCAGCTTAGAGGGCAACAAGCAAGTAGGGCCATACATATAATAAAATCAGGCAAGGGTGTTGCTTTAACCGATCCAAAATTAATAAATGAACGCTTTAAGGAGTATTATCAAGAGCTGTATAAATCCAAAGCTAACGGTGATATCAATGCATGGTTAAAAATGTTGGACATACCAAAATTAGATAGTGCCTCTTGTGAGGCCTTAAACTCAGAACCCTCCTCTGTAGAAATCATGGATGCAATTAGGTCGTTGCAAAACGGCAAGAGCCCTGGGCCAGACGTTTTGGAGTGGAATTTTTATAAGAAGTTTGCTGACCAGGTAACTCCGATTCTGCACAGGATGCTCTCCCACTCAATCGAGTTGAAAAAGCTCCCACCATCATTGTACAATGCTAATATTTCTCTCTTATTGAAACAAGACAGGGATGAAACCAATCCCTCCTCGTACCGACCAATTTCTATGCTTAATTTGGATTTCAAAATTTTTACTAAAATAATGGCGACTAGACTAAATAAGTGTATAGAATCCATTATCCATACGGATCAGACCGGGTTCATCCCCAATAGGTTCTCTTTCTTTAATGTTAGAAGAGTAATGAATATTATGTATCACAAATTCGACAGTTCTTCCAAACAAGCCATTCTGTGTTTAGACACAGAAAAAGCTTTCGATCAGGTTAAGTGGGGATATTTACTCAGAGTGCTGGAAGAGTTTGGTCTTGGTGCCTCTTTTATTTCCTGGGTACGTCTAATATATGCTCATCCGACCGCTTCCATACTCACAAACCAGGATAGGTCACGCCCCTTTGCCCTTCAGAGGGGTACGCGACAGGGCTGCCCCCTCTCGCCGCTCCTCTTTGCGTTAGCCATTGAGCCGCTGGCAATCGGCATAAGAGGGCATGCGCTTATAAAACCGATAATACTGGGTGGGGTGGAACATAAGATTTCGCTTTATGCGGATGATATTGCCATCTTTGTATCTGACCCTGAACATTCTGTCCCTTACCTATTCCAGCTTATTAATTCCTTTGGCGAGGTCTCAGGTTACACTATAAACTGGCAGAAGAGTGAACTTATATCGATAACAGCAGAATTAGACCCTGTATTCTTAGCCAACATGAAGTTTAAAACAAATCCGGACAGTATAAAATATCTGGGCATTAAAATATCTAAAAACCCCAAGACCCTTTTTAAAATTAACTTTACCGAAAGGTTGAACAAGCTAAAGGAGAACATAGAGAAATGGAGAACGTTGCCTATTTCCTTGATTGGCCGCGTGAATGCAGTAAAGATGGCCTCCCTGCCGAGATTTCTGTATTTATTTCAGAATGTCCCTATTTATATCCCCAAATCCTACTTTAAGTTAATCGATTCTATCATTATGCCATTTATTTGGGGATATAAAGCACACAGGATCTCAAAAGCTTATCTTCAAAAAACGAGGGAACATGGGAGATTGGGGTTACCGTGCTTTTTATATTACTATTGGGCGGCCAATGTTAGAGTCATGGTATACTGGCAGTATGCATATGAACGGGGAGTTGGATATGACCTGCCCCCTTGGCCGGCGATTGAAAAAAGCTTAACCCCAAAAACTTCTCTCCCTGCTCTCCTTTTTTCATTACCCAGATCTCTCACCTCTCTTAGAGAGGATCACTTCACTCTGTCCAATGCTCAGAGAATATGGCATCAAATTAGGAAAGCTTGTGAGCTTCCGAATACGTCAATGCACGCCCCAATCTGGCATAACCACGCTTTCCCCCCATCATTTACAGACACAGCGTTCAGAGAATGGAGCTGTAAAGGGATAGTTACAATAAAAGATCTTTACATAGACACTTTGCATCATTTGATCAGCTACAATCCAAGTTCTCATTGCCCAAAACTCAATTCTTCAGGTACTGAGAGCTGAGAAATTATGTTCAACAAAACAATTCGCTTTTTGAGTCCCTGCCGAAGACGACTCGTTGTAGAAAATTTTGCTGGGTCCCCCGGAAGCAAAGAACCTAATCTCATCTTTTGTAGGTATCTTTTCAAACAAACTAGATAAATCTACTTTAAAAATAAAACAAACCTGGGAAGAAGACCTTAACATTGAATTTGATGACTGAAAAGTATAAAATCCTGTTCTATTAATTCTAGGCTACAACTGATTCAATTCAAGGTTATACACAGATTACACTACTCTAAGGTTAAGCTGCATAAAATCTTTCCTGATCTCTCACCTTTGTGTAATAGATGCGGCCTGCAACCACAACAGCCTGACTGCGGGCGAGGACAGCAGGAGAAGGGAAAGACATTGTGGCCTTCCATCACAGTGAGGAGAGGACTGGAGGAGACTCACTGTGATGGATGTTTCTTTGATGGATGTTTCTTTTTTTGTGTGTTTTTGGGGTTGGGTAATTTTAATGCCTATTTAATGCTTTTATTGTTGGACTGTGTTTTGGGGGTTTTGGGGTTGTGTAATTTGAATGCCTATTTAATGCTTTTATTGTTGGACTGTGGGTGACCGAATTTCGTCCAATATTGGATGACAAATAAAGCTATCTTGATCTTGATCTTGATCTTGATCTTGAAGACCGCTAAGGGTACACTCGCTCACCACTTTTGGACTTGTCCAAAACTTCACAACTTTTGGTGTCTTTTATTTCAATGGTACTCTACTGTTTTAAAAGTCACTTTAACTCCGGACCCTGAAACTGCTCTATTCGGGTATTCCACAACACTTGAGAAGCTAGACCATAATGCTCGCACAATCTTGGTTTATGGTATGGTAATTGCCAACAGATGTATTTTGAAACTATGGAAATCAGACTCTGCTCCTCAGTTTGAGACTTGGTTCAGAGAATTAATGGGCATATTACACGTAGAGGTTGAGATATGAATTGTCTGGCAACCCTCAAAAGTTCTTCAACATATGGAACCCAGTGCTGCAGCATATTAAGGACAAGTAAAACTATCCCCTCAATGCCACATGCTTTTGTACCTTCTTTGAATCCAGCAGTGAAAATACTGAAATAATTGACTTGTGAAAATTACCTTGCCTCATGTTTTTGTGCTTTTGTCTTTTTTGTCACATTGTAATTATGTTTTTTTTTAAATTTATTTTTATTTATTTATTTGTTTGTTTTTGTTTGTTTGTTTTCATGATTATGTAGGGAAGGGGAGGGATGGGGTTTACTGTTGTTGTTATATGCACTGTAATCAATTAAATTAAAAAAAAAAAAAATAAACATTTTTTTCAAAAAATTGTAATTGTGTGTCTTGCGTTCTTTATTGTCTACTGCCGGACCCTGACGTGAGAGGACGCTGGCGCTATTTGTTCGCCGCTTCTCCGCCAGGATAGTTCGTCTGTTTGTTTTTATGTCATGACTGTTTTTGTAAAGCATCTTTGAGCACTTGGAAAAGCGCTATATAAAATAAATGTTTATTATTATTATTATTATTATTAAGAAACCTTATCGAACGTTGTACGAAATGGTGCAGCCTTAACTTTATTTTCACAACCAGCCTTTCTAGGCCTAATTGGAGAAATGGCTAAGAAACTAAGAGTTTCTCTGGCAAGATAGAGAGAATCAGAAAACTTGAAGAAGCCAAAAATGAAATGGAAAAGCTTTGAAAAACTCATGTTCATGTTCATTAAAATGAATGCCACTACTCATCACAGAGTAAACTATTTTGCCATCAATGCTACATTTGTTGATGAAAACAATAAAATAGTAACTTGGACATTAGGAGTAAAGGACACCAAGGCACATCATGAGAGCATTTATCCCCAGAACTTAGTGGAAGAAATTTTGAAAGATTTTGGAAATAAGAAAGACCAAATTCTATGCATCGTCACTGATAATGCTTCAAATATGTTAAGCGCATTAGAAAAGATTAAAGTTGAAGAAAATGTCACTACTTAAAGGGAGATATCTGATGCAGAAGCTGAAACTCAAACCAAATCTTGTTGAGCGAAGATCAAATTGCTAACGCAAAAGAGGCTCTCTGTGATATTGCAGCTCAGATAAAAAGGCTTCTACCTGAAAACTCAGAACCACAAATTGAAGATGGGAGTACCAAATCCTTCTCATCCTCTTCAAATGATGAAGTCAGATTTTTTTAATTATTTAGATAACACTGAATAGTCGAGAGCAAAGCTTTTCCGTTTAAATGTGTGAAGACAGCCTTTTGATGTTAAACTAATGGAATTTAAGCAAGATTTTCTTGGTTTAAAAGTAGAGAAATATGATCGCTCATCTAAACTTACGGTACAAGAAGTCATCCCAGCTCATCCAGAAATAGTAAAATTTGCAGCTATGATAGTAACTCCCATTCTACCCACTCAGGTTAGCGTGGAGAGACTGTTCTCCACTGAAAATAATTAAATCAGATCATTGGATTTGGAACTCAAGTAAAGCTCAAACATTACGCAGTTCAAGAAGTTGTACAAAAATATATAATTTCCAGAGGTATAAGAATGAGGAAGGGCTGTGATGAAGGTGAAGCTTTCGTTTATTGACATTGATATTCGTGTTGTACATAGAATTTGGATAATTGTTTGTAAACTGCATATGTTTGCACGTGTGCATATATGTGTATATCTGTATGTGGCATATGTGTGGATATATGTTTGTATGCATATGTTTGTGTATGTGTATATATATGTGCAGATGAGATAGTTTGTGAATTAGTTGATGAGGAGAAGGTGTAGGAAAATATAAATGTATACTTCCTCCTACTCCTTTGAACATGTAAGATTTCATTTGTGTTGTTTATGAGAATTTATTCATTGCGTTGTGTATCATTCATTTCATTTTATTGTTATTTTGTTTTGTTTTTATCTTTTTTTGTTTCACATGGTCGAAATAAAATATAAACAGCAGATTTAAGGGCTTCAATGAGGATCTGGCAGAAGCAATTCTGCTCCTAAGGACAAGTTATTAATACATTTTAGCTATGTACATTTGTAGCAAACTTAACATTTAATTTTAATTTATTTTGCACGAGAATTTTTTCTCATAATTTAACCATTTAGCTCATACCTGTGGCCTCAGTTCAATAAATTTTGGAGTAATGCTTTTATAATTTTTATTTAATTCAATGAAATTTTAATTTTGTCGAAGTCCTTTATGTAATTTTTTTTTTCTTAAGCATAATGAATTTATTTTTAAAAGAATAACCATATAACAACTACAGCACGGAAACAGGCCCGTTCGGCCCTACCAGTCCATGCTGACCACTCTCTCTGATCTAGTCTCATCTACCTGCTCTCAGACTATAACCCTCCAATCCCCTCTTATCCATATACCTATCCAATTTACTCTTAAATAATAAAATCGAGCCTGCCTCCACCACTTCCACCGGAAGCCCATTCCATACAGCCACCACCCTCTGAGTAAAGAAGTTACCCCTCATGTTACCCCTAAGCTTTTGTCCCTCAATTCTAAAGTTATGTCCCCTTGTTGGAATCTTCCCCACTCTCAAGGGGAAAAGCCTACCCACATCAACTCTGTCCGTCCCTCTTAAAATTTAAAAAACCTCTATCAAGTCCCCCTCAACCTTCTACGCTCCAAAGAATAAAGACCCAACCTGTTCAACCTCTCTCTGTAGCTTAAGTGCTGAAACCCAGGCAACATTCTAGTAAATCTCCTCTGTACCCTCTCCATTTTGTCGACATCCTTCCTATAATTTGGCGACCAGAACTGCACACCATACTCCAGATTCGGCCTCACCAATGCCCTGTACAATTTTAACATTACATCCCAACTTCTATATTCGATGATCTGATTTATAAAGGCAAGCATACCAAACGCCTTCTTCACCACCCTATCCACATGAGATTCCACCTTCAGGGAACAATGCAGTTATTCCCAGGTCCCTCTGTTCCACTGCATTCCTCAATTCCCTACCATTTACCCTGTACGTCCTATTTTGATTTGTCCTACCAAAATGCAGCACCTCAGCATTAAACTCCATCTGCCATCTTTCAGCCCACCCTTCCAAAAGGCCCAAGTCTCTCTGTAGACTTTGAAAATCTACTTCATTATTAACACCACCTACCTTAGTATCATCTGCATACTTATTAATCCAATTTGCCACACCATCATCCAGATCATTAATGTAAATGACAAACAACAGTGGACCCAACACAGATCCTTGGGGTACTCCACTAGACACTGGCCTCCAACCTGACATACAGTTGTCAACCATTACCCTCTGGTATCTCCCATTCAGCCATTGTTGAATCCATCTTGCAACCTCACTATTAATACCCAACGATTTAACCTTCTTAATCAACCTTCCATGTGGAACCTTGTCAAATGCCTTACTGAAGTCCATATAGACAACATCCACAGCCTTGCCCTTATCAATTTCACTGGTAACCTCTTCAAAAAATTCAAGAAGATTAGTCAAACATGACCTTCCAGGCACAAATCCAAGTTGACTGTTTCTAATCAGGTCTTGTTTATCCATGTGATTATATATATTGTCCCTAAGTATCTTTTCCATTAATTTTCCCACCACAGACGTCAAACTAACAGGTCTATAATTGCTAGATTTACTTTTAGAACCTTTTTTAAACAAAGGCACAACATGCGCAATGCGCCAATCTTCCGGCACCATCCCCGTTTCTAATGACCTTTGAAATATTTCCGTCATAGCCCCTGCTATTTCTGCACTAACTTCCCTCAATGTCCTAGGGAATATCCTATCAGGACCTGGAGACTTATCCACTTTTATATTTTTCAAAAGTGTCCGTACCTCCTCTTCTTTGATCCTCATAACTTCCATCACTACTCTACTTGTTTCGCTTACCTCACATAATTCAATATCCTTCTCCTCGGTGAATACCATAGAAAAGAAATTGTTTAATATCTCCCCCATTTCTTCCGGCTCAGCACATAGCTGTCCACTCTGACTCTCTAATGGACCAATTTTTTCCCTCGCTATCCTTTTGCTATTGACATATCTGTAGAACCCCTTGGGGTTTACTTTTACTTTACTTGCCAAAGCAACCTCATATCTTTTTTTCGCTTTTCTAATTTCCTTCTTAAGATTCCTTTTACATTCTTTATATTCCTCAAGAACCTCATTTACTCCCTGCTGCTTATATTTATTGTATATCTCCCTCTTTTTCCGAACAGTGTCCAATTTCCCTGGAAAACCACGGCTCTTTCAAATTATTATTCTTTCCTTTCCACCGAACAGGGACATAAAGAATCTGTACTCTCAAAATTTCATCTTTAAATATCCTCCATTTCTCTATTATATCCTTTTCATAAAACAAAATGTCCCATTTCACTCCTTTTAAATCCTTTCTCATCTCCTCGAAATTAGCCTTTCTCCAATCCAAAATCTCAACCCTTGGTCCAGATTTGACCTTCTCCATAATTATATTGAAACTAATGGCATTGTGATCACTGGACCCAAAGTGCTCCTCAACACATACCTCCGTCACCTGACCCGTCTCATTTTCTAACAGGAGGTCCAACACTACCCCTTCTCTGGTAGGTACCTCTACGTATTGCTGCAAAAAACTATCCTGCACACATTTTACAAACTCCAAACCATCCAGCCCTTTAACAGAATGTGATTCCCAGTCTATGTACGGAAAATTGAAATCACCCACAATCACTACTCTGTGCTTACTACTAATATCTGCTATCTCCTTACATATTTGCTCATCCAATTCTCGTTCCCTATTTGGCGGTCTATAATACACCCCTATAAGTGTTGCTAAGCCGTTCTCATTTCTGAGTTCCACCCAAACAGCCTCCCTAATCGAGCCTTCTAGTCTATCCTGCCAAAGCACTGCTGTGATATCCTCCCTGACAAGCAATGCAACACCCCCACCTCTTGCCCCTCCGATTCTATCACATCTGAAACAATGAAATCCTGGAATATTTAATTGCCAATCGCAACCCTCCTGCAACCATGTTTCACTGATCGCCACAACATCATACTTCCAGATGTCAATCTAGGCTCTAAGCTCATCCACCTTTCTTACAATGCTCCTAGCATTAAAATATACACATTTAAGGGACCCATCATTTCTTATTCTCAGTTTATTTCTTTTCACTTCTTTCTCTCCTACATATTGGGTCTGAGTGTTTCCCTTTTCTGCCTCCTGCCTCACACACTGCCTATTAGCTATCTGTGTTTGAGTCCCTCCCCCCAACCGTACTAGTTTAAAGTCTCCGCAATTACCTTAGCAAATCTCCCCGCTAGGATATTGGTTCCCCTCAGGTTCAGATGCAACCCGTCCTTTTTGTACAGGTCATACTTCCCCCAGAAGAGGTCCCAGTGATCCAGAAACTTGAATCCCTGCTCCATGCACCAGACCCTCAGCCACGTATTTATCCTCCACCTCACTCCTTTCCTATTCTCACTATCGCGTGGCACAGGCAGTAAGCCTGAGATTATCACTTTGGAAGTCCTTTTTTTAAACTCTCTTCCTAGCCCCCTAAATTCTCCTTTCAGGACCTCTTCCCTTATCCTACCTATATTGTTGGTACCTAGATGTACCACGACCTCTGGCTCCTCTCCCCCCCTTTTCAGGATATCTTGGACACGTTCAGATACATCCCACTGGCACCAGGGAGGCAAACTACCATCCGGATCTCCCGTCTGCGTCCACAGAATCGCCTATCTGACCCCCTCACTATAGAGTCCCCTATCACTATCGCTCTCTTCTTCCTTTGCCTACCCTTCTGAGCAACAGGGCCGGACTCCGTGCCAGAGGCCCGGGCGCCGTCGCTGCCCCCAGGTAGGCTGTACTCCCCAACAGTACCTAAACAGGAGTATTTATTGCCATGGGGTACATCCACTGGGGTACTCTCTAGTCCCTGCCTCTGCTCCTTGCCCCCCCTAACCGTGACCCACTTGTCTACCTCCCGTGGTCTTGGAGTGACCACCTCTCTATAACTCCTCTCTATAACCTCCTCACTCTCCCTGACCAGACAGAGGTCATCAATCTGCCGCTCCAGGTTCCTAATACGGTCCCTTAGGAGCCCCATCTCGTCGCACCTGGCGCAGATGTGGATGTCTGGAAGACTATCAGACTCCCAGATTCCCCACATCCGACACCCAGAACAATAAACTGCCCTGGCACTCATACTCCCCCTTAACTGGGAACGTTGCAGAGTGGTCTGCTCCAACCGCTCCTGAGCCTCTGTAAGAACAAAGCCCCGTGCTCGGTTTCCAAAAACTACCGCCCGGACGCTACTCCAGCCGCTCCTAGGCCTCTGTGAAAACAAAGCCCCGTGCTCGGTTTCCAAACCTACCGCCCGGCCGCTGCTCCAACCGCCCACCCAAAAGAACTGAGTGATCTCCTGGGAGAGGCGAAAAACCGGATAAAAACCCAGGCCAATTTGGGAAATAAAATACGGGAAATTCCTCTCCGACCCCAAGCTAGGCAATCGAAACTTGTCCAGGAGATCACACAGGTCTTACTCCTTACTATCTCCACACAATACTTGCCAAGCAACACAGCTGCAATCAATGATTTATTTATTTATTTTTATTTATTTATTTGTTTGTTTTTGTTTGTTTGTTTTCATGATTATGTCGGGAAGGGGAGGGACGGGGTTTACTGCTGTTGTTATATGCACTGTAATTAATTAAATTTAAAAAAAAATTTAAAAACATTCTTTTAAAAAGCTAAAAATCGCGCATCTATGAAAAATGTCCACCTTAAATGTGTTAATCTATCTATCTATCTATCTATCTATCTATCTATCTATCTATCTATCTATCTATCTATCTATCTATCTATCTATCTATCTATCTATCTATCTACTAAAACTCTGATCTTGTATATAGATATATATATATATATATATAAGTCCGTATGTAATTCAAAATATCAATAGCGGCACATTTTCTGCACCATCTTCATCACCACTCTTGCGGAGACTGTTTCCAACAACATTTATTTAAATTGGTCGTGTATTTTTTAAGTTAGAGAGGTTTTAAAGTTAAAATATTTCATTTCTAACCGATTTCTTGAAGGGCTTCAGCGTGTGACGTCACAAGGGCCCACAGATCAGCTCCCCCCCCCCCCGACCTTTAACTGATGCGCTACCCCCCCCGGACATTTAACTGATGATGCGCTCCCCCCCCCCCGACTTTAACTGATGCGCTACCCCCCCCCCCCCCCCGCGCGGACCTTTAACTGATGCGCTCCTCCTCCCCCCCCCCCGCGGACCTTTAACTGATGCGCCCCCCCCCCCAACCTTTGACTGATGCGCTCCCCCCCCGATCTTTAACAGATGCGCTTCCCCCCCCCCCCCCCCCCCCCGTGCGCCGCCACCCGTCCTCGAGTCTGACATTCCTCAGGTCAGGCAGCGTTGACCGCCAGGAGGTGTAGTCGCCGGCGCCTCTCACGCTCGGGGGTGATGCGGCCCTCGCCCGACTGACGGGAGCGCCTGCTAATGAGCGTGCGGGGTGACGAGAGCTCTGCTGCTGCTCTCCCATCATGTCGTCCCCCCCCCCCCCCACCCTGCCCTGCACGCCCTCAAGCCCACCGCCAGGAGGTGTAGTCGCCGTCGCCTCTCCAGCTCGGGGGGGCGGATGCGGCACCTGCCCGACTGACGGCATTGCCTGCCGATGAGCGTGCGGGGATGACGAGAGCTCTGCTCCTGCTCTCCCACCTCCCCCATCCCCCCACCCTCACAAGCCCGCTCGACGTTCCATTGGTCCGCTCAACACGGAGTGAGCACCATTCATTGGCTCCAATCTCCCTGTTTGCGCTCAATTGGGCCGGGTCCCTACGTGGGGTGCAGTGTTTGGCTCCCACCTCCTGCTCGATGTGGGTGGAGCAGTTGCTTCGGGCTGACACCAACTGCCGTCGCCGACAATCCACAGCGCGCTGCCTCGCCCGCTCGGAGGGGGGGCGGCACTCGTCCGACTGACGGGAGTGCCTGCCAATGAGCGTGTGGGGTGACGAGAGCTCTGCTGCTGCTCTCCCATACCCCCCCCGCACGCCCTCAACCCCGCCGCCAGGAGGTGTAGTCTTGCAATAGTACTCTGCTCCATCCCCCTTATCAAAGGTATTGTCAGATACGGCCACGAACACAAACTGTCCTTGTATGCGGACTATTTATTGTTATATACATCCGATCTCACTGTCTCTGTTCCTGCTGCCCTTGCCACTTTCACATTCTTCGGCCACTAATCAGGATATAAATTGAATCTTGGTAAAAGCGAGCGGATGCCACTCAATGCAGCTGCAAAGAGTTTCCCCTTACATAGTCTGCCATTTAAAATTGCTTAGAGTAGCTTGATCTATCATGGGGTACACGTCAGTTAGATTTGAGAAGCTTTTTCAGGCCAACTTTGTTCCTTTTTTAACCTGCACTGAGGATGATTTGGAACGCTGGTCTCTGCTCCATCTCTCTTTAACCACAAGAATTAATTCTATTAAAATGAATACTCTCCCTAAACTCTTATATTTATTTCAACGCCTACCGGCTTTCCCCAATACATTTTTCAAAAAGATCGACAGCCTTATTATACCTTTTATATGGGATAAAAGGATTCCAAGGCGACAAAAACAGCATTTGCAGAGACCCAGATTGGACGGAGGTCCAGCGTTACCAGACTTTAGGTCCTATTACTGGGCCGCTAATCTTAGCATCATTCAGTATTGGTGGCAGAGCAGAGAGATATCCCCATCCCCAGTTTGGCTAGAGATGGAGGCTGCCTCATCTACACCGGCTTCACTGTCTTCCTTCGCTCACTCCCCCATTACAGACCCCTAGTCCTCCTTTACTACAAATGTATGTGTTAAAATGACACTGAAGATCTGGAATCAATGTAGACATCATTATGGGTTTCAGACAACTTCTTTTTTGGCTCCGGTAGCCTCAATCCCAGCTTTCCTTCCATCTATGGCCGATAGTGTTTTATTAACATGGTCCAGCTTTGCTATTAAAAGCTTTAGAGACCTTTATATTAATAATACATTTGCCACGTTTGAACAATAATCAGTTAAATTTAATCTCCCCAGACACCATTTTTTTTAGATTTTTACAGATCCAGAGTTATGTTCGCAGCATAGATCCCCCATTCCCCACTCTTCCTGGTGAAACACAGTTTGACACTTTTCTTACCCCACTTCCTACTTTTAAAGGCACCTTGACAATAATTTATAGGAAAATTTGCTTATTAGAAACCGCCTCATTAAACACCACCAATTCTGCATGGGAGGAGGAATTGGGGAAGGAAATATCTGATGAAGTATGGGAGGAAGCACTTTGGAGGGTGCATACTTCTATTTGCACTCGGCTCAGTCTCGTCCAACGAAAACTCATTGTCTAAAATTTACAATTATGTGAATCTGGACTGTGTAAGATGTAATCAGTCACCTGCAAATCATGTGCATATGTTCTGGTGTTGCCCATCTCTTGCTGGTTTCTGGAAAGACATCTGTAACACACTCAGAAATAAGCGGCACACAGATCGAACCAGACCCTATTACCGCATTATTTGGGGTTTCCTTATCCGAACTGCAACTCACTCAAATAAAGGGTGTAATTGCCTTCGTCACTCTGTTGGCAAGACGACTAATTTTGCTCAGATGGATATCTCCTGCACCCCCTTCTTATGCCCTTTGGATTACAGACATCTTAAATTGCATAAAGTTGGAAAAAATCAAGCACACATTTACGGGGTCTGTAAACAAATTTTGGGCAATGTGGACTCTTTTTTTCATGTTAGACAACTGGACTTCCCTGCAATTCCAGAGTGATGTATACCTATATTCATTTATATTTTCCTTTTTAAAAAAATCCTCGTTGAATGGAGATGAGGACATGCCACATTCTGTCAGTGGTGGTGTAAAAGGCCTAGAGCGTGTATACATGGCATCTTGGATGTTGAGGACTGTATGGACTGCTCTGGTTGACCTGGAAACATTTGTATCTATATATACATTTTGGTTTTTTTTTGTACTTTTGCTCTACGTTTTGTATTGTATTGTTGTTCTTAGTGTGCTATTTTGTACACCTGCTAAATAACTTACACGTGCAATTATTTTGTTAATACTGGTTGTACTGGACATTTTTAAAAAAAAGGAGTAATGATGACTTTGCAGAACTCGTAAGGCTCTTTGTGTTGTAGAAAGATGCAGCCAGAATGCTGTATCTTTGAGTGGGGCCACAAGGGGCTACCAGTATGTAAACATACTGGTGATCTCTCTCCCACTCCCGCATGCCTAATAAAGGATTGTGGTTGTATCTGAGTTGACTAATGTGTTTGACTAATGCAAACTGAACTTTAACCTTCCGGGACCGCTGGGCACTGCGGGGCGTGGAATGCATCCTCAATAATGATGGTAAAATTGTTGTATAGTCGTTTATTCAGTGTATTTGTTTGACCTGTATTATGGTGCTGGGTTTTGATTTGATTTATTTTGCACTGCACATATTGTTGATTAAATTATTTTTGGTTAAAAAACTGCAGTCTGTTGAATCACCAGTGGTGCTGAGACTGCTGCGAGAGAGAGAATATTTGGTTGAGTGTTGTCAGCATTAATTTGAACAGTTATTAAAAAGGATCTTAATTTAGTTGCTGCAAAACTGAAACCTTTCATACACAAACACAATAGACTTCCTTGTGCAGACTTTAGTTTAGAGATACAGCACAGAAACAGGCCCTTCACCCCAACGAGTCCGCACCAACCAGCAATCGCCGCACATTAACACATGAGGTACAACTTTTACATTTATACCAAGACAATTAACCTTCAAACATGTACATCTTTGGAGTGTGGGAGGAAACCGAAGATCTCAGAGAAAACCCAGACAGGTCATGGGGAAAAGGTACAAACTCCATACGGACAAGCATCCATAGTCAGGATCAAACCCGGGTCTCTGGCACAGTGAGGTAGTAGCTCGACCGCTACGCCCACGTGCCACCTTTATTTAACTGTCCACAAAATGCAAGTTACTATAAAATTATTATCAAAGGAGAAAATGTGGTATGGGCCTCCTAAAATATGGTGTCTGTCTCCTTGGATTCTGAGGGTTAACCTTTTCACACAAAGGGTGATGGATGTATGGAACGAGCTGCCAGACGAGGTAGTTGAGGCAGGGACTTTCCTGATGTTTAAGAAACAGTTAGACAGGTACATGGATAAGACAGGTTTGGAGGGATATGGACCAAACGCAGGCAGGTGGGACTAATGTAGCTGGGACATGTAGCCGCATTGGCAAGTTGAGCAGAAGGCCCTGTCTCCACGCTGTATCACTCTGTAATTATTAAAAAATTAGATAGTTCATGCCCAGAATTCAGCTGAATCTAGATGACATTCAGCATAGGCTGAAGAGTGGCAAGTAATATTCAGACAGTGAAGTATCAAAGATCAGGTTCAAAAATAGAGAATTGAACTGTGTACAGTTGAAGCTCAATCAATCAAGACCCACCAACATTCTGGGGTCATCACCGGCCAGAAACTCAACTAGATTAAACACAATTACTGTGGCTACAAGAGCTGGTCAGGGGCTGTAGTAATTAATCTACTCATGTCCCGAAGTTTTCAACCAGATGCAAGGCAGGAGCATGATAGGATTCTATCCATTTGCATCAATTGATGCATCTCGAACAGCAGATCATTATTCAAAGCAGCCCACCTGTTTCCCATTCCACAGAAACAAGCTAGATATTCTTTCCCCACACCTCTATTGCGCTAGGACTAGCTTTTACAACTCACTTGCCGGTCCAGAAGTTAACAGGACATCATCACATGTACTATGAGGCAGGTGCTCTCTCTTTTGTGAGATGATGAAGGGAGCCAAGAGGCCATCTCGTTAAAAACTCATCTGTGCAGTAATTATGCCTTTCGAAGTACGCTCTAGTGCACATGTAGGTAAAGTGTGGCACCCAGGGAAGACTTTGTTCTTAAAAGCAAATAGCATGGAGGAAGGATTTGTAAGGACCGATAAACAATTGGGAAAATACCACAGCTGAGAAAGGTGGGTATAGGATCAGAAACATTCAGGAGTTAATATACAAAACCAAAGGTGCATAAAAATGATGATCACTGGTGGTTGAGTTTCTGTTCCAATTTGGAGGATTAATTACTGTGATGTTTGATGGACTGTGAGAGGTGGGAGGACCCATTGCTCCTCCCGTGCAGCAGGTGACGCTGCACAGGACAAAGGAAGATGTTTTGTACATAGTTATATTGGCTGTACACAGTGTTGAGTGTGCAGTCAAATTGTGTGGTTGCAGCCATTTTAGTTGTCTTGCTGCCAGCATTGAGTTACTGTAATAAAGTCTTCTGTTGTACCTTGAAGATTTGCAAAGTTTCATACAGACATAGAACAAGAACACGAAAATTACGACATTAAAACATGAATTAACTCATTCCGCCAACAACAATTAAATCACAATTGTTATAAGCATTTTACCAGAAATGATTACCAGTAATTTCAACTAATCCATCAAAGATGCTTATGAGATACAATAGTAAAAGCCTGCTTCAAACAAAAGAATAGGCCTGTTAATTAACTCAATGAGTATGGTTCACATAAACTCGTTGGGCAGTGGCTCTCTGTGGGAAAAACTGAGCGATTTGCTCTCTAATATCTTGCCATAATCTATTGCTAGTTTTTGACAGTGGAAAGCGCATGAACAGATTTTCCATGAAGTTAACAATTGAGTTCCACTGGATGGGTAGTCTAATAGGATGACTAGCTTAAGAGAGAAGTAAGCAGCTGCACTGTGTTTGACCGTGGACGGTACAATTGTAACAGGGTTGATGCATGGTCGGAAGAGGACAATGCAATGAAACAAATGTAGTCAGACAATCAGCTGAACTGAAGGTCTGACTCACACTTGCCAATGATAAACCAAATTTGGTAAAAGCCACCAAGAAATTAAAGTTGCAGATGCTGGAAACTTGACCAAACGAAAAAAGACTCTTAAAAAAAAAAAAGGATCCTGAACTGACCCATCATCACCTGTCCATACCCTCCAAGGATGCTGCCTGAACCCACCCAGTTCCTCCGGCACTTTTGTGTTTTGCTCAAGAATCCACCACCAGAAATTTCTTGTCTCCATTTTACTGCTCCACTGTGAAATCTTCTCAAAGTATGCATTCTTTGGAGGTTCTACAGACAAAGTAACTGTAACAACATCCATAGAAATGTTTAAGAAACACCTTATCGAACTTGTTGTACGAAATGGTGCAGCCTTAACTTTATTTTCACAACCAGCCTTTCTAGGCCTAAATGGAGAAATGGCTAAGAAACTAAGAGTTTCTCTGGCAAGATAGAGAGAATCAGAAAACTTATACTTGAAGAAGCCAAGAATGAAATGGAAAAGCTTTGAAAAACTCTTAATGTTCACGTTCATTAAAATGGATGCCACCACTCGTCACAAAAACTATTTTTCCATCAATGCTACATTTGTTGATGAAAACAATAAAATAGTAACTTGGACATTAGGCGTAAAGGACACCAAGGCACATCATGAGAGCATTTATCCCCAGAACTTAGTGGAAGAAATTTTGAAAGATTTTGAAAATAAGAAAGACCAGATTCTATGCATCGTCACTGATAATGCTTCAAATATGCTAAGCGCATTAGAAAAGATTAAAGTTGATGAAAATGTCATTACTTAAAGGGAGATATCTGATGCAGAAGCTGAAACTCAAACCAAATCTTGTTGAGCGAAGATCAAATTGCTAAAGCAAAAGAGGCTCTCTGTGATATTGCAGCACAGATAAAAGGGCTACTACCTGAAAAGTCAGAACCACAAATTGAAGATGGGAGTACCAAATCCTTCTCATCCTCTTCAAATGATGAAGTCAGATTTTTTTAATTACTTAGATAAAACTGAACAGTCGAGAGCAAAGCTTTTCCGTTTAAATGTGTGCAGGCAGCCTTTTGAGGTTAAACTAATGGAATTTAAGCAAGATTTTCTTGGTTTAAAAGAAGAGAAATATGATTGCTCATCTAAACTTACGGTACAAGAAGTCATCCCAGCTTATCCAGAAATAGTAACATTTGCAGCTATGATAGTAACTCCCATTCCACCCACTCAGGTCAGCTTGGAGAGACTGTTCTCCACTGAAAATAATTAAATCAGATCATAATTAAATTAAATTGGATGTGGAACTCAAGTAAAGCTCAAACATTACGCAGTTCAAGAAGTTGTACAAAAATATATATTTTCCAGAGGTATAAGAATGAGGAAGGGCTGTGATGAAGGTTAAGCTTTCGTTTATTGACAGTGATATTCGTGCTGCACATAGAATTTGGATAATTGTTTGTAAACTGCATATGTTTGCACGTGTGCATATATATATATATATGTGTATATCTGTATGTGGCATATGTGTGGATATATGTATATATGCATATGTTTGTGTATGTGTATATATATGCAGATGAGATAGTTTGCGAATTAATTGACGAGTCGAAGGTATAGGAATATATAAATATATACTTCCTCCTACTCCTTGGAACATGTAAGATTTAATTTTTGTTGTTTATGAGAGTTTATTCATTGAGATGTGTATTATTCATTTCATTTTATTGTTATTTTGTTTTGTTTTTATTTTTTTGTTTTACATGGTCGAAACAAAATATAAACAGCAGATTAAGGGCTTCAATGAGGATCTGGCAGAAGCAATTCTGCTCCTAAGGACGTTATTAATACATTTTAGCTATGTACTTTTGTAGCAAACTTAACATTTAATTTTAATTTCTTTTGCACTTGAGAATTTAACCATTTAGCTCATACCTGTGGCCTCAGTTCAATAAATTTTGGAGTAATGCTTTTATAATTTTTATTTAATTCAATGAAATTTTAATTTTGTCGAAGTCCTTTATGTAATTTTTTTTTCTTTTAGCATAATGACATTTTTTTCAAGAATGAACAATAAAAAAGCCACAATAGCACAGCTTCAACCATTAGACTCAAAACTTTAAGGACGTGGGTTTAAAAGGTAGCCTGATGATTCATGTAGTTCTGAAATGCCATCTTGTGTAACGTCATCACAGCAGATTTAGAATTATTATACCCAGGGGTCGGGGTCAGAGTCGGACACACAAGAAATCAAGGAGTTGGAGTCGGAGTCGGGTGTTTTGGGTATTGACTCCACTGCTCTGCCTGACATCCACCAAAGATTGCAAGCTCACCTGCCGCCAGACGGGGTCTCCCACTGACTGCACGACACACCTCACTCCTAACTGCCCCCAGACCATAGATCACGTGGCATCATTGCACCTTGCTCCCAAATACTTCCAGGACAGGTCCCTCATGTCATCGCTGCCGGATCGAGCAGGGCCATAGACGCTATGGAATCCTTCCAGCCCGAAGCTGGGACAACTGGATCCACCTGTTCTCACGTCCTCAACGGCCAGCTGTGGGCTATCCGAAATACACACACAGGACTGCGCTGGCGGACCTATTGTTTCTGGCCACCTCCTGCCCCTCTAAACTCATTGCTCACGTCTTCCTTGGTGGTGCACAGACTAGCACCACTGAGTTTGCCAGATCCTATTGCTACTTTCAGGGCGGGAGTGCCGGCTCCTACATGTTTTCCGTTTCCTGACAAGCTGTGCGTGTTGACACTGCTGGGTCCTACTGCTCTGCCACCTCCAGGCCTGGGTTCCTTAATACCGGCACTGTTGGGTCCCATTGACGTTCCTCCTATCTGCCCATTTCTGCACCACCCCACCCGCACAACCCTCTCTACCCCCTGACCCATCACTCACTCCACTACCTTCCTTGAGCCCACCCCATCCTCCCCTGCCCTCCTCACACCCTCCATCTGACCCAACCCGTCATGATTTTGCCATCCATCTGATCGATAAGTGGCACCAATGTGGCTTCACTTTGCATGCTCTTCCCAGAGGAAGTTACACTATCATCCGATAAAATCGCTCTACACTTCTAAATATATATTTCCACCTGCAAGTATAGCACCAAGTATAATTGTAATAATATTTATCACCCAGCAGCTTGAGAAATTTCACATGCGCTCTCTGCGGTCAATGATGGGCATTCGCTGGCAGGACAGGGTGACCAACGAGGAACTGCTGGACCAGTCTGGCTTTACAAGCATCAAAGAAGCCATGGTCATAAAGGCCCATCTTCGATGGACAGGCCATGTGATCCGAGTGGATGAATCTCGCATGCCTTGTATGTACGGAGTTCTGTCACGGAGTTAAAGAACCAGGGCACCCAAAGAAACGGTTCAAAGACTGCATCACGGACCACCTTCACCACACAGGCCTAGTCCCAAAAGAACTGGAAACCTGTGCCAGTGACAGGACAGACTGGCGCACAACCACTGGGGAGGCGTTCAGCAGTTTCAAAGACAATCGCCGAAGCCGACTCATTCGTGCCAGAGACAGGAGGAAGGCTGCAGCTCTAAATCCCCCCCACAGCGGCCATCATGTGCCTCCCACTGGTCCCGAGTGCGTGGCTGCACATCAGACTCATGAGCCACACTCAATCCTACAAGACATGAGACTGCTGTCGATGACGAGCCACCACCATAATATTTTTGTTCATATTCCTGCCGACCTGAATCTGCTACCAATCTCTCAGACTGCATGAGCTCAACCACCCACCTGATGGAGTGGCTGATTCTTGCCTTGACCGGGAGCTGCCATCCACTCATGAAACATGAGAAACAAGCTCGATCCGCCCCCCCCTCCCCCACACAACCACCCACCCCACAACCACCCACCCACCCTTCCCCCCTCCACACAGCACTGACACGGATACTCCTACATTGTGGCAAGGCTAACACATTGCAACGGCTTCCAAACAAAAAGGGCAAGTATTGCTGGCAACAATGGGTCCCAACCCCATGAACTCAATGCATTTTAAACAGGAGGTCAGTGGTGGAATGTCACTTGTCCCGCTAGTGTTGGATGCACTTGCCCAACAGTCACTTTGGGAGATGCAAGATCAGTCTCCCTGAAAGTGAATGTGCAGAAAAGCACAGGTCTGGATGGCGTCCCTGGCCAGAGTGTGGGAGTAACAAATACAATAGCAGAAAAACATTGGAATTGTTCCTACTGCAAAAGCTAAAGACAGGGAGAAGTAGCATCCAACTGGAAATAACAATCTGCATTTTTACAAGAAATGTAAAAACCGACAGGAAGAGTTGCAGAGTTTTTTCAAAATTGCTGATTGTGGAGGCAGAACATAAGTGTCATCCTGGTGTCCGATAGGGAGGGAGAGCAAGAGAGTGAGAGCTGGGTGTGGCCTAGTGACGTAGCAAACCTGAAAGGGGAGGGGGGGGGGGGGGAGAGAAATCCTGGCAACTGATCTAAAAGCATTTATTTCGAGAGGATTACAATATAAAAACAGGTATGTAATGCTGAGGCTTTAGAAGGCACTGGTCAGACTGCATTTGGAGTATTGTGAGCAGTTTTGGACCCACATCTGAGATGGCAGCTGGCTGTGCCGACATCCAGAAGCGATTTTCGAGAATGATCCCGGGGACGATTGGGTTAACGCATGAGCGTTTGACCGCTCAGGACCTGTACTCACTGGCGTTTGGAAGGATGAGAGGACCTCATGGAAACTTACAGAATAATGATAGGCTTGAGTTGGGTGGATGTGGAGGGGATATTTCCACTAGTGGGAGAGTCATGGACCACAGGGCACAGCCTCAGAATAAAAGGACATATCTATAGAAACATAAGGATGAATTTCATTCGTCATAGTGGTGAATCTGTGGAATTCATTGCCACAGGTGGCTGTGGAGGCAATGTCATTGGGTATACTTAAAGCAGAAATTGACATGTTCTTGATTAGTAAGGATGTCAAAGCAGGAGAATGGTGTTGTGGAGGAAAGATAGATGAGCCATGATTGAATGGCAGAGTGGACTCAATGGGGCAAATGGCTAAATAAACTCGAATGACTCATGAACTTGTAAGTGCATTTTAAATTGATTACTCGGGAAGGATACAAGTCACATTTACCACTCTGGTGGTGACCCCAAAACATCTTGGCTTTGCAAGCAAAGCAATTTGTAATGGGATTATTAGTTTAAAGCAAAAGTGTTTTGCATACTTCTGGCATGACTATTTCGTGGTATTATCAGATGCTTGTAATCATGGGAAATATTAATGCAGTTTGTCACCCATGTTTGCATGCAATTCTACAGTAGTTTTTAATGTCCGATGTTTTGCCTCGAATGACGTCGAGAGTTGTCTATGACTTGTGTCTAAGTCCAGTCATTGGTTGGACTGACCAATACCTAAAACCAAGCATTCCACATCATCTCTGAAATCAATGCTGCACTGCATGGAGTGCTACCTAAGCAACGGAGAAGGAACAGTAACCCAGCTCTCACCTCTAAACTAAATGGTACAATTTTTTGAGGATGTTGGGACAGAGACTGCTGCAGATGCAAAGGCAATTTTTAACAATTGCAGAACAAATTGGTTTAGACAGTTTTAAAAAGGTACACAGAACCTTTGGAACAGAGAGCAAAGTATAAAAGCAAGTAAGGTATGCTAAGTTTTTACAAATCTCTTCTACATCAGTCTGCTTGACTGCATAAAAAAACAACAAGAATGCTATCAAGATGAAAGGCTTCACTTACATGAAAAACCCAAAGAAAGTGGGATTGTAGTGCTTAGAGAAGGTTAAAAGGAGAGTTCATAGATCAGTCAGGTACATACGGTTCTTGCCAAAGGCATAAAGGTTTCCAACCAAGGGATACTGATTTAGTGAAAAAGAATCAAAGACAATACTTTTGATCTATTATGTGAAATTGCCAGCCATGTGTAAAGTATGCCTGGGAATCACAAGAAAATCCATTAATGACTTTACTTGCCAGATTACAAATCATTTTTCATTACAGAAACTAAACAAGCATATGGCAAATTTGTTGTGGCTCAGCATTCCGTCCCTCCTTCCTGAATATAAAATTATATTCCAAGTGCCATAAATACATTTCTATACCTCAATTAGATGGTCTGCACAACATTCCTCTTCAAAGCTAAAATCACAATCAATTCAGTTTTCTTGCCATTCAATCATGATAGAGCAGTACACAGGCCGTCCCAGAGTAACAAATGCCCCACTGACGAGAAACTCAGACATGCAGAAAAGCTCCAATATTAAATTCAAAAGTCCAATGTATATACATAGGTTCATTTCTAGGAACGTCAGAACTAGTTTTGTCTCTTTTAATTGTTCCTTCTTGTCAGCATTATTTGTTTTTTAATGGCATTCATTACAAAATGCAGTAGAAAGGTTACCATAGAGTAACTTTTGCCTATTTTCCGACAAATACAAAAATCAACATCTGCACAAATGGAATCCATTTGTTAGTCAGGGAAGGCCTGTGCTCAGATTAATTTATGCACATTTGCTCCAAATCCTTCATTAACCCTCCCACCAAAAATCTTATTTATCATGGCATTGAAAATACCAACTGACCCACAGCATCCAAAAAGCCTTTTGGGGAGAGCGCTCCAAGTTTTCACGGTGTTGTGTGTATCAGAGGTCTTGCCAGTTTCAAGTAGTGGTAGAGTTGGTGACATAGAAGATGGTGTCCGTGCCGGCTGGAAAATAGCTGCCCAAATTCCAGAACTTGATCCGCAGCCTTTCAGGCAGGCGCACTGTTCATCGTCTTCCAGAATTCCGTAGGTTGCAGAATGGTTCACACAAGTTGGAAGAGAGCAAATGACGCTTCACTATTTCAGGAGAGAGGGAGATAGAAAATGAGGAACTTCAGATCAGTTAGGCTGGCATCAGCATTAGGGAAATTAAATTAAAGATATGGCAACAGGGTATATAAAACCAAGTCACTTAGTAGATCCAGCGCACATTTACAACTAGCACACCAAAAATAAAACATAGAGTGCTGGTATAACTCAGCAGGTCAGGCAACATCACTGGAGGGAATGAATAGGTGATGTTTTAGTTGTAATATGGAAGGCGAGAAAGCTGAAAAAAAGGTGGGAGGGGTCAAAGCCGAGCAAGTGGATACAGGCGAGGGGGTTTTATAAGCAGATGGGGGGACAAACGGTGAAGATAAAAAGAGACACAAGACTGTCAGATAATTAGAGAAAATAAGTGAAATGCAAAGCAGAAGGAGGGAGATACTGGGCTTATATTCACTGGAATTTAGACTGGGTTTATATTCACTGGAATTTAGAAGGATAAGAGGGGATCTTATAGAAACATAACATTAAGGGATAGGACAGGCTAGATGCAGGAAAAATGTTCCTCATGTTGGGAGAGTCCAGAACCAGGAGTCAGTTTAAGAATAAGGGGTTGGCCATTTAGGACTGAGATGAGGAAAACCTTTTTCACCCAGAGAGTTGTGAATCTGTGGAATTCTCTGCCACAGGTGGCAGTGGAAGCCAATTCACTGGATGTATTACACTCGGTTCCTACTACACTCGGAACCTGAAAGAGGGCCTCAGCCCTCTACTGGCTCTCCACAGCAAAGTGACATATGGTTCGGTCTGGAATAAGTCATGGTTATCTGCAAGGGTTGGTAGTGGGTGAAATGGAAAACCCTAGTATCTTGTTAAGTTCCTCTTTTTCCCAGTCAAATTAACTCATTGTTCAAAAGATGAGTAGCAATTCCCAATTTTGGTCCCCCACCTGTTGATCATGTTTGTATCCCCTCCAATGCCTCCATGAAGAGTCATATGTCTTTCCACATATGAGGCAGAATTCAATCGGAACTCAGTAACTTTGAAATTTTAATTCAGCCTCTCCAGAAATAAATACTAAACTATGTTGGCTTGAGGACTACCTTATTGACAACCACGATTAGCCAGAGAGGCACTATGAGATAATTTTTATTGCAAATTATTGAGGGTTTTTTTTAAGAATTTTTTTTACACAGTGGGTGTTGAGTGCCTGGAATGCACTGCCAAGGTTGTGGTTGAGACAGATACGATAATGGCACTTGAGAGGCTTTTTGATAGGCACATGAATGTGCAAGGAATGAAGGGATATGGATTATACACAGGCAAGCACACAGACTTGCTGTTTAAAGACATTCAGTTTCAGCTCATGATTAATAAAAGCTGGTTCTTCTCCATGATCAATGGCATTCGTTATTTAGACCAAGTTGTTTAGAAAAATAACTACAGATGCTGGTACAAATCGAAGGTATCACAAAATGCTGGAGTAACTCAGCGAAGAAGGGTCTCAACCCGAAACGTCACCCATTCCTTCCCTCCAGAGATGCTGCCTCACCCACTGAGTTACTCCAGCATTTTGTGATACCTTCGTTATATAGACCAACATCTTTGAAAATCTCCCTGGAAATGAATTTGGGCATTGCCATTATTTTGCTGAGCTATATGTGAGGTTATCAAATTACCCATTAAAATAATCATACGCGAATAATGATAGATGTTGATGCGCCAAAAATGTAGGCAAAATTACATGATGTCACATTAATACAATTTTCAACATTGTAACTCCTGTTTTTCTGATGTGTCAAAATTCGAGGCTAGCTGTCTGAGAATCTAAAGGGAAAAATAAATTTGGACTTACAAATATACAAAAAATCATGAAGTGGTTTAAAAGATTCAAGCAAAAGCAAACCAAACATATTTATAGAGGGACAAAACGAAAATTTGAAAAACTTAGTGTTGTGTTTCAGTTGCCATGCAATTTAAAAAAAATATGGATACACTAGAAGAGCTGTAAAAATGATAAAGCATTGGTAGAAAAATGTGAAATTATACTTATCAGGAAAAGAATAAAACATTAAGGAAAGGTTTTTGGTCAACAGAATAGACATAATATACTTTTCCACTTAGTGAAGAGTAAAACAACTTTTACAAAGCTATCAATGAGACAACAAATAGGCAATTTCCTTGCACCCCAGTGCTGTGCAATGTTTATTATGGAGAGGACAAGATTGACAAATTATTGCCAATTTAATCCATTTGTGTCAGATCTATGAAAATTAAAAGCTAGTTGTTGAAAATTTCTGTTCAAAGTAATTAACAAGAAATTGAACAATGACCAAAACAAGCAAAGATTTTCAGACTTACAAAGTCTGTAATTTCCACTAAATGAGCAACATTGCTTCATCATCATTGACATTACACCACCTGCTGTCTAATCTCTCCTATTGTTTTGGGAATGTCCACAATGTTTTTCTTTCATTTGAAAGATGGTGGGGAGGTTAAATGATGAGGGGCAAAGTGAGTGTGAAGTGCAGTATGCAACACAATGGCACAATAAATTGTACTCCTGTAATACATTGAAATAAAAACTAATTCCAATAATAAGCCTTCCCCTATTTTACCTCGGAAATCAGGGCACGAGTGTCGAATTTCTTGTCAACGTTCTTGAAAGAGGCAATCTGTCCATACTTGACTGTGTGGGGGGAAAATAATTTCAGTTAGCTTAAAAAAATAGCATAATTGTACTGCAACGCACGGACGCAGCGGCTCACAGCTCTCCCTTTCGGTGCGTTTTATGTGTGTTATCTGTGTTATGTCTGTTAGTCAAATTTAGTCAGGAAAATCAGGAAAATCAGGCAAATCCTACCTACAACCGAAAGGATCTTCTGTTCATAGGATTCCAGTGCAATCGGGACCTTGTGCGCGAATTTCCACACCCGCGAAATATACCGGAAGAGATAGCCAGGACACCGGGCGCTCCGTGGATAGTTGTCGGCACGAACAGGCGTCGCAGGCGGAGGAGAAACAGGAAGCAAAAGCGAGGATGCCGGTCCGGTATACTTGCCAAGCTAAAGAGACAGCCACACAAACCACCGCTACCCAGCATGTTTCTCACCAACGCCAGATCCATCATCAACAAAATGGACGAACTAAAACTACAGATATCAGCAAACAAACTCGTGGAGGACTGTTGCATTCTCTTCGTAACAGAGACATGGCTTCATCCACTTATCCCAGACGGAGCCATTGAGCTAGCCGGGCGTACACCGTTTCGTTGGGACAGAAACATCGACTCCGGTAAGAGCAAGGGGGGGGGGGGGGTTATGCATTTACGTGCACAACAGCTGGTGCACTAACATCCAAATCATAGATAGCCACTGTTCTCCTGATCTGGAGTCCCTAACAGTTAAATGCAGGCCTTTTTACCTTCCTCGCGAATTTACAGGGGTTATAGTAACAGCAGTCTACATCCCACCGAATGCTAACGCTAGCACAGCTTTAGGCTACCTGCTCGGTGCAATAAACTCACAACAGAGCACATATCCAGAAGCAGCCCACATCATAGCCGGGGACTTCAACCATGCAGACCTAAAGTCAGTTCTCCCGAAACTTGAACAACACATAAGATGTGCTACCAGGGGGAAAAACACACTAGACAAGGTTTACTCAAATATTAAGAAGGGTTTCAGGTCAGCACCACTACCACACCTGGGGCAGTCAGATCACCTGTCCATATTCCTAACCCCAGCATACACCCCACTCAGGAGGAAAGCTCCAGTCACCATAAAGACTGTTAAGACATGGCCTGAAGGAGCTTCCTCGCAGCTGCAGGATTGCTTCGAAAGGACCAACTGGGATATTTTTGAGGATCATGACTTGGAGGAGTACACATCAACTGTACTTTGCTACATCAAAAACTGTGTTGACAATGTCACCGTCGACAAACGCATCCGGTTGTATCCCAATCAAAAACCCTGGATGACAAAGGATGTCAGGTCTCTCCTCAAGGACCGTAACACCGCCTTCAGGTCTAGTGATAGAGCTCTATACAGTGCTGCTAGAACCAACCTGAAGAGAGGCATCAAGGATGCCAAAGCGTCCTACAAGAGGAAGATTGAGGACCACTTTTCCAACAATGACCCACGGCGGGTATGGCAAGGCATCCAGCACATCACCAACTACAAGACCAGCAACCGCACGACTGCCGACGGCAACGCCTCGCTGGCAGAGGAACTTAACTGTTTCTTTGCTCGTTTCGAGGTGAAAGCTACAGTGGCAGACATAACACCCTCTCCAGCACCTGACAGCAACACCTTCACTGTGCAGGAGTATGATGTTAAGCGCGTGCTCAGAGCAGTGAATCCCAGGAAAGCTGCAGGCCCCGATGGTGTGACGGGCAGAGTGCTGAGGGAATGTGCAGACCAATTATCTGAGGTCTACACAAAAATCTTCAACCTGTCCCTTTTAAAATCCACCATCCCTCCCTGCCTGAAGTCCGCCACAATCATCCCACTGCCGAAAAAGTCTGTCATCAGCGGTCTTAACGACTACCGTCCGGTAGCACTCACACCGGTCATCACAAAGTGCTTCGAGAGACTGGTCCTGCAGCACATCAAAGCCAGCCTCCCACCCACCTTCGACCCACACCAGTTTGCCTACAGAGCAAATAGGTCTACAGGGGATGCCATCGACACTGCTCTTCACACTGCACTGACCCACCTTGAACACCAGGGGAGCTATGTGAGGATGCTCTTCCTCGACTTCAGCTCTGCCTTTAACACGGTCATCCCGAGCAGACTGGTCACCAAACTTTCCGACCTTGGATTTTCCCAAACCATCTGCCAATGGATCAAGGACTTCCTGACCAACCGCCCCCAGACCGTCAAAATAGGCCCTCACCTCTCCTCCACCATTACACTGAGCACCGGCTCACCACAGGGCTGTGTGTTGAGCCCCATCCTTTACTCCCTCTACACTCACGACTGCGCCCCCACCCATCCCACCAACACCATCATCAAGTTCGCGGATGACACGACTGTGGTTGGACTCATCTCAGAAGGAGATGAGACAGCCTATAGGGATGAAATCCAAAGGCTGGCAGCATGGTGTTCAGTGAACAATCTGGTCCTGAACTCCTCCAAAACAAAGGAACTTATAATTGACTTTAGAAAAACCAGTGGAGATTACGACCCACTCTACATCAATGGGGTCTGTGTGGAAAGGGTACCAGCTTTCAGGTTCCTGGGTACGCACATCGCAGAGGATCTTACTTGGTCTACCAACACCATCACCACAGTAAAGAAGGCACAGCAGAGACTCCACTTCCTGAGGATCCTCAGGAAAACCAACCTGCAGGAGAAGCTCATGTTGTCCTTCTATCGCTGCTCCATCGAGAGTGTGCTGGCATACTGTATAACCACATGGTATGCCAGCTGCTCAGAAAAGGACAGGAAGGCCCTTCAGAGGGTCATCACGACGGCCCAGAAGATCATCGGCTGCTCACTGCCCTCCCTGGAGCACCTGTTCAGACTACGCTGCCTCAGTAGAGCAGGCAAAATAATAAAAGATCCATCCCACCCCGGCCACCGTCTGTTTGTTCATCTGCCCTCTGGTCGACGTTTCAGGTCGATCAAATCCCGAACAAACAGACTTAAGAACAGTTTTTACCCCAGGGCCATACGAGAACTGAACACTACCTTTGCACTAGGCAACACCGTTAAAAAATCTTGTACTTAATATAATTGTATTTAATTGTATTTATGTATTTATTTGTTTTTGCATTTATTGCATATATGTTTGTACGCACCGTCAGGATTGGCTATTTTTTAATTTCGTTGTACTCGTTGCAATGACAATAAATGAATATTATTATTATTATATTATTATTATTATTATTATTACTGGAGGAAATCAGCAGGTGCTTCCAAGTACTGTGGAAGCAACGGAATAATCTACATCTCAGGTCGAGACCCTGCACCAGGACTGAGAGTTTAAAGAGGAGATACCCAGAGGAGAGGGTGAAGATTTTACAAACAATATGCTTGAAAGTCGAGCTGCAGCAGTTGAATTTCATTCGAGGACCCTATGGAATGAATCCAAAGCCTAGATATTTAGCACCACTCAAAACAAAAGATTTTAGAGGAACAAGATGGACTACTTCCTTGAAATCGCCATACTGAACTGTAGTGTGCAATGGAGCGTAACGCCCCGCCATTTTAGTAGGCAAAACCCACCGTTCGCTATGCCTCTTGTAGTGTAATCAGTGTTTTGGGGGAACAGTATGTTCCCATTAAAATGCAGAATATATCTCATCTATCAATTCACAGATTTTTGTTAATTTTTCTTTTTTAATGTTTCTGCAAGTTTCTGCCTACTAAAACAGCACCGTGACATACTATGGTTTTTAGGGTCGAGTGGTCTATCTTGTATCTTTGCTCAAAACTGCTGTCCAACTTAGTAGGCAGCGAAATTGAGAGTCCATCAGCTATTATATAAGTGTAGGTGCTGCAGCAAGCATCAAGGGCCAAGACTAAGTAACTGGAATGCAATACTTTGATTCTCTCCCTGCTGCTCAGGGGAGTGACTAAAACAATGTAAGATGCTGAACTCGACAATTAGTTATTTATGAGGTTTTTCTTGCCTGTTCTATGGTATTGTTCTATATCCTTTGATTGGCACCTGGGTATGCAGGGAATGGAGGGGTAAGGATCAGTTGCAGGTAGAGGATTTATAGTGGCATAATTTCAACACAGACATCTTGGCAACACAGACATTGTGGGCCAAAGAGCCATAATGTTCTTTATTCTATTCCTTTCTTTCAGTCCGTCAACTTTAGCTTAACAGTAACTTTGAGGATGATTTGGCAACATTCAAATCAGTAACGTTGGCAAAAGTGTGTCGACCCTCTGATTCACTTCCAAAGACAACTCGTGCAAATTACTTTTATTCTGTATATGACCAGATTTTTAAATTGTGCAATTTATATAGGGTGCATAATTATATGGCACCTCTGAACCTACCTATTGCCACATAACCGCAGCAGGGCTCCTGGTAAATCATCCTCTTCAATCAGGAGTTGTACAACCACAGGAAGGGCAGGAATCCGTAGCACTTCTCTATTAGCCAATTGATATTATTGTCCATACTGCAGGAGGAAGAAATAATCTGGAATAAGTACATATTTTAATTCAGCGATAGTGATTCAGCAGTTGAAGTCTCGCCTCACTATCACCATCACCTTTTCCACACACTAAAGAATTCTCCTCCTGACGTCTTCGGAGTGGGGGTGGAAACCGGAGAAAACCCAGTGTCTGAAGCTCTGGGGAGAAGGTACAAACGCCGTACAGCCTGCACCTGTAGTCAGGGTCGAACCCGGGACACTGGCGCTGTCAGGCAGCAACTCTACCGCTGGGACACCTCGACCCCCCTCTTGGTCTCAACGCAAAATGCGGGACGATTTACAGATTCCCACCTGTTTGAACGCGTCAAGTAGTGTTTCACATAACACGGCCCAAGGGACAAGCGCCCAGGGGGAGGGGGGGAGGGACAAGCGCCCGGGGGGGGGAGGGACAAGTGCCCAGGGGTGGGGAAGGGACAAGGGCCCAGGGGTGGGGAAGGGACAAGGGCCCAGGGGTGGGGGGGGAGGGACAAGTGCCCAGGGGTGGGGAAGGGACAAGGGCCCAGGGGTGGGGAAGGGACAAGGGCCCAGGGGTGGGGGGGGAGGGACAAGTGCCCAGGGGTGGGGAAGGGACAAGGGCCCAGGGGTGGGGAAGGGACAAGGGCCCAGGGGTGGGGGGGGAGGGAGCGCCCGGGGGGGGGAGGAGGGAGGGAGCGCCCGGGGACAGGAGGGAGCGCCCGGGGGGGGGGAGGAGGGAGCGCCCGGGGGGGGAGGAGGGAGGGAGCGCCCGGGGGGGGGGAAGGAGGGAGCGCACGGGGGGGGGAGGAGGGAGCGCCCGGGGGGGGAGGAGGGAGCGCCCGGGGGGGGAGGAGGGAGCGCCCGGGGAGGAGGAGGGAGCGCCCGGGGGGGGGAGGAGGGAGCGCCCGGGGGGGGGAGGAGGGAGCACCCGGGGGCGGGGGGGGAGGAGGGAGCGCCCGGGGAGGAGGAGGGAGCGCCCGGGGGGGGAGGAGGGAGCACCCGGGGGGGGGGGGAGGAGGGAGCGCCCGGGGGGGAGGAGGGAGCGCCCGGGGGGGGGAGGAGGGAGCACCCGGGGGGGGGGGAGGAGGGAGCGCCCGGGGGGGGAGGAGGGAGCGCCCGGGGGGGGGAGGAGGGAGCACCCGGGGGGGGGGGTAGGAGGGAGCGCCCGGGGGGGGAGGAGGGAGCGCCCGGGGGGGGGAGGAGGGAGCGCCCGGGGGGGAGGAGGAGGGAGGGAGCGCCCGGGGGGGGGGAGGGAGGGAGCGCCCGGGGAGGGAGCGCCCGGGGGGGAGGAGGAGGGAGGGAGCGCCCGGGGGGGGCGGGGCCTCAGACAGGGACGACGCTTTACGCCGCTATTGTGAGCTGTGGACCCGTTGGGTGTCGCCGCTTGGACCCGCGGCCGGGCCCGGACCCACGGACGGACGGACAGGAGCGGCGCTGAAACCTGCAGCTTCCCGGCCTCGTGCCCGCGGCGGCAAGATGGCGGCGCGTCGCGTCGCGTCACGTGGCGGGCGCGCTGATGACCGGTCGGGGACGTCACGTGACCCTCCACCCAGTGACGGGTAAGGGACATCACGTGGCCCTCCGTCCAGTGACGGGTCGGGGACGTCACGTGACCCTCCGTCCAGTGAATGGGTGGGGACATTCACCCATCGTTTAATTTGCGTGGGCGGGGCCGGCAGGTGCCAGTCACTCACTCATTGGTTGGGGCGGGAGGGTCACGTGATTTCCATTCATGACGGGTGGGCGTCACGTGGTGCCCATTCAACGATGATTCGGGGCGGGGCCGGGTTTCACGTGCCGGACATTGATGGGGCAGAAGGTGGACACAAAAGGCTGGAGTAACTCAACGGGACAGGCAGCATCTCCTCTGGAGAGGAGGAAGGGGTGGCGGGTTGGGCTGAGACCCTGCTTCAGACCAGGCCGGCAAGCAGAGGAAACAGACAACAGTCCAGCACAGGACCTTGGCCCACTTCTCCTGATTTGACCCTGAAGCTGGAGGGAGGAATGTAGCAGATGGGGAGAGGGGTGCGGAAAAATAGATGGGAGTCCAATGGGGCACATGGGAAAGGAGGGGGTATGGGAGAGACAGAGGGTATGGGAGAGACAGGGGGTATGGGAGAGACAGAGGGTATGGGAGAGACAGGGGGTATGGCAGAGACAGGGGGTATGGGAGAGACAGGGGGTATGGGAGAGACAGGGGGTATGGGAGAGACAGGGGGTATGGGAGAGACAGGGGGTATGGGAGAGACAGAGGGTATGGGAGAGACAGAGGGTATGGGAGAGACAGGGGGTATGGGAGAGACAGAGGGTATGGGAGAGACAGGGGGTATGGGAGAGACAGAGGGTATGGGAGAGACAGAGGGTATGGGAGAGACAGAGGGTGTGTGGAAGGGGGGGGTTAGTTGGACATTGACTGAAAATGGACAATTCAATGTTCATACTGTTGGTTTGAAAGCTGTCCAAGGGGAATATGAGCTGCTGTTCCTCCAGTTTGTTTAAGTGGCCTGGTTCATGCAGTCAATGCAAAGGCTTTGTAGGGAAGGGCTGGTATCTAAGGAGACACAGAGAACTGCATATCTGGAACCCTGAGTGAAACACAAAGTGCTTCAGGATCGCACACAGATCTCTGGGTGTGAGGCAGCAATTCTACCAGCAGTGCCACTATATCTTGATTTCAAAAAATTAAATGTTGGTAACATTGGTTACAAAAAATAAAAAACTTCATTTTCAGTCTTAAATATCTAAGTCACGTTATGTCCCCCTTTACAGCTATGTTTAATTCAGTTCAAGACTATGGGGCAGCACAGTGGCCGTAAAGTTGCTGCCTAAAAGTGCCGGGGACATGGAATCGATCCTGAATATGGGTGCTCTCTGTATGGAGTTTGCTCGTTCTCCCTTTGATCGCATGGGTTTTCTCCGGATGCTCTTGTTTCCTTTCACATTCCATAGACGTTCAGGACCCTTTCTCAGACCCAACCCAAAACGTAATCTTTTCCTTTTGTTAATAACATTGTTTACAGAGTACTATGTTTACATATTGTGTTGTGCTGCTGCAAGTAAGAATTTCATTGTTCTAATTGGTTCATTAGAGAATAAAACACTCTTGACTCACGTCCCGAGTGTGCAGAACAGAACTGGTGTACGGGTGGTCGGCATGGATTCGATGGGCCGAAGGGCCTGTTTCCGCCCTGTATCTTTAAACGAAACTAAAAACACAAAAACGAGAGGGGGTTTGAAAAAGGGCCTCGACCCGGAACGTCACCCAATTCCTTCTATCCAGAGATGCTGCCGGTCCCGCTGAGTTCCTCCAGGGTTTCGTGTCTATCTTGGGAGTGATTCGGCGTCGGGTTTCAGCGGTCACGGCGGGGCGGCGACAGGACAGCAATGGCGGCTAGATCTCCCACAATGCAAAGGGAGGGAGCAAGTGCCCGGCGCCGACCGGTTGCCGCGGAAGTGCGCATGTGCAGAGCGGCCGGGGACGTGCAGGCGGTCGGGGATGTGCGGGAGGCGGCAGTGCGCATGTGCAGGGCGGCCGGCGGTGCCGGCGGATGAGGAGCGGCCGGAGAGCGGAGACCGGGCGGCCCGGACACGGATGTCGAGGGGTGGGGGCGAAGAGTGACCCAGAGAGAGAGCGGGGGGGCGGGGCCGCTCAGTGTTGACCGGTAGGTGACCCGGGGGCTCTGAGAGCGGTGCCCGTGTGCCGGCAGCGCATGCGCCAACCTCGGGCCGGGCACGGAGCGGAGCGGAGCCGCCACAAAGCGCCGGGGCCGCGGCTGCGCGTCAGACGCCGCCAAATACGCGGGAAACCCCATCCCTGGGCCCAGGGATCCGGGATCGTCCCAATCCTGCACCGCGACCACCGGGCTGGAGCTGCAGCTGCAGCCGGCCCCCCCGTCCCCATTCATTAACCCCCACACGGGCAGTTTCATCCCAATCACAGGGATTTGCATCAACCTCATTCAGGGATTGAACCCAATCTACTATCCCGCGGATTTCCATCCCAATACTGAACATTGCACGACGCCCCTTCCCCAAACCTGGGGAATTATCCCACATTATCGCACATGGGTGGTTATTGTTCTAAAGCCACGAATTTCCATCCTATCTAAATCAGGGATTGTCCCACCCTCCCCCCCCAGATCTCCCATCCCGGAGATTTCCCTCTGAATGCGAGTCCTTGCAGGATGCTCCCAGTGCAAACCTGGAGAATAATCGACTGCACATGCGAGATCATGACAATTTATTTTACATTGTAACTTGTACCAGTATTGTAATGGACATGCTTACAGGACCCTATTCGAATTAACATATGATTGACCTTGTTATTTATTTTCTTTTATATGTTACTGGCAAAGACATACGCATTTGTGCAACTTTGGACTGGGAGTAGCACGTATCACCTGAATAAGTGGATGCAGAATGTGTGTGACAGCCACAACTGTCAATTTGCAACAGGAAACTGTTTCTGCCCACCTGCCTTCAAACTCGAGGAAAATAAACTGCAGATGCTGGTTTAAATCGAAGGTCGACACAAAATGCTGGTGTAACTCAGCGGGTCAGGCATCATCTCGGGAGAGAAAGAATGGGTGACGTTTTGTGTCGAGACCCTTCTTCAGAAGTCTGGAGAATAAGCGAGTTAGGTATCTCGCTTCAGACTTCTGAAAAAGGGTCTTTACCCGAAACATTACCCATTCCTTCTCTCCTGAGGTGCTACTTGACCCGCTGAGTTACTCCAGCATTTTGTGTCTTCCTTCGATTTAAACTAGCAACTGTAGTTTTTTTTCCTAGTGTTTGAAGGGAGGTGGGCAGAAACAGTTTCCTGTTGCAAATTGACAGTTGTGGCTGTCACACACATTCTGCATCCACTTATTCAGGTGATACGTGGTAGTCCCACAGCCCAAAGTTGCACAAATGTGCATAGCTTTGCCCAGTAACATATAAAACAAAATATATAATAAAGTCAATCATATGTTAAGTCAAATAGGGTCCTGTAAGCATGTCCTTTACATACAGGTACAAGTTACAATACAAACAAAAATTGGCATGGCTTTGCTTACTCACCGAAGCACAAAGCAATAAAACCAACAAAATCAACGTAGTTTTGTACAAATTAACCGTAAATACGCCTAGTTAATAGTTTTGAAAGCAGTATTTTCTTACCTCGAAGAAGCAAAACTGGAAAATACGGATGAAAAGCAGGTCTGTATACGCGCAGCAGCTCAGCCGGCGAGAATGTTTAGCGCGAGTGACCTATGACCTGGGCATGCGCAGTTGAGATATCGAACTCGCATATTACCACCATACCTGCACAAGGGCGATTATTCCAATCCCAGGAATTTTCATCGGCTGAAATCAGGGATTTATTACGATCTTCCAGCCCGCAGATATCCCTCCCAATGCTGAGCATTGCAGGATGCCCCTCCCCCCAACCCAGGGAATTATCCCCACCTGCACACGGGCAATTATTATTGCAATGCCAGAAATATCCATAGGGATTGTTCCCTATCCCAATGTGGTATATCGCAAGATGCACCTCCCCTAAACCCAGGGAATTATCCCCCACCCACACACGGGCAATTTTGATCTAAATCCCAGTAATGAGCATCCTATGTAAATCAGGGATTGATTTATCCCAATGCTATCCCAATCCCAATGCTGAGCATTGCAAGATGCCCAGAGAATTACCCCCCACCCACACACGGGCGATTATCCCAATCCCAGAAACTTGCAGCCTACCTGAATCAAGGATTGCCCCCAACCCCGATCCACAATCCCGTGATTTTCCTCCCAATGCTGAGAATTACATTGCTGAGATCTTGTGTTTCTCCCACACTTCAAAGATGTGCAGGTTAATTAGCTTCTGTAAAATTGTAAATTGTCCTATCATGTAGTATAGTGCTAGTATACGGCGCGGACTCAGTGGGCTGAAGGGCCTGTTTCTTCTCTGAAGTCTAAAGAAATCTGTAAAGACAGCATCTGAGCAAAGGATGGATCCTGGGTCTCTGGCGCTGTGAGGCGGTGACTCTACAGTTGGACCACCGTGCTGTTCTTGAACTCTATATATGAGCTGTTGTGATGTGTTCTACCTTGGCTGACCTGCAGCTGCTGCCTGTGGTCTATTCTCAGTGCCCGCTCTCCAGGTGGGATCAGTCTGCCAACTCCATCTGACGCACGTGCAGCCATGTCCCAGGTGGTGGGTTTCCGAGTGGGCGCCGAGTTCTCGAGCTACAGCGAGCTGCACCGGGAGTACCGGTGCTACCAGAGGGACAGCTCCGTACAGATGTGGACCAGGCACTCGCAGACCATCAAGGCGCAGCGGCGTCGGGCACCCAAGCGCCCGATGAACGACGCGCTGAACTTTGCCGAGATCGACTACGCGTGCATTCACGGCGGCAAGTTATTCAAGACCAAAGGATCCGGCAAACGGACAATCCAGAGGTGAGGAAATACTTGCAGGGGCGACACAGCGGCACAGTTGGTAGAGCCGCTGCCTCACAACGCCGGGGATCCCGGTTCCATCCTGACCACGGGTGCTCTCCGTGTGTGGAGTTTGCACGTCCTCTCTGTGATCGGCTGTGTTTCTTCTGTGTGCTTCAGTTTCCTCCCATATCCAAAACATGTGCGGGTTTCTTGGTTAATTGGCCCTCTGTAAATCATCCCGAGTGTGTCGGGAGTGGATGACAAAGTGGGAGAACATGGAACATGGTCGACACCTGCTCCTGTTTCCTACCTTCTTATTTAAAGATGTTTTTATCCTTTTAAATTTAATAATATGTTTAGCCGGGTAGTTAGTTTTGTTTAGAGTTACATCATGGAAACAGGCCTTTCGGCCCATCGAGTCCACACCGCCCACCAATCATCCATTCACACTAGTTCTATGTTATCCCACTTTCTCATCCACTCTCTACACACGAGGGGCAATTTACAAAAGCAAATTAACCCACAAACCTGCACGCCTTGAGAATGTGGAAGGAAAGCACTTGGAAAAAACCCACATGGTCACAGGGAGGACGTACAATCTCCGTACAGACAGCACCCGTAGTCAGGATCGAACCTGAGTCTCCGGCGCTGTGAGGCAGCAGCTCCTCTGCTGCCCCTGTCTGTCTCTTTCTCTTTTTTCCCTCTGTCTCTCTCTCCCCTCTGTTCATTTTTTTCTCTCTTTTGCACTCTTTGTTCATCTTTGATTGTGTGTGTGTGTGTCTCCCCACCTCTCTCCCCCCCTGTCTCACCTCCACCTCTCCCTCTCTCCCTTTCTCCCTCTCCCTCTCTCCGTCTCCACCTCTCTACCTCTCTCCTCCTGTACCTTTCTACCTCTCTCTCCTTCTCTCTTCCCCCCCCCCCTGCATTTTCCCATTCCTACCCGCACCTACGACTCGCTGGGATTGTATAAAGTGGTAGAGTCATCCCACACAGAAATAGGCCCTTCGGTCCAACTTGCCCATGCTCATCGAGATGGCCCATGTACACCAGTCCCACCTGCCCTCAGAACCTTTCCTATCCATGTACCTTTCCAAACGTCTTTTAAATGCTAGAGTACCTGCCTCAACTACCTCATCTGGAAGCTAGTTCCATTTACCACCCCACTGTGCGGAAAAGGTTACCCCTTGTGTTCTTTTTAAATCTTTCCCCTCTCATGTTAAACTGTCCTCTGGATCTTGATTCCCCAATCCTGGATAAATGATTTATGCATTCATCCTATCTATTCCACTTGTGACATACAATTTGCTGTGTTAACACAAGGGACACGGTATTATCCATGTTATCCCACTTTGCCATCCACTGCCTGCACACTTGGGACAATTGACAATTTGATAGTTTGTGTTTTATGGTTCAGAGACTGGATTGATATCCCAGTGGGGGAGTGTGATATTATCCCATTAAATCACACAGGGTCTTCCGCCTGCAATGACCATCAAGCACCCAGCTTGTTATGTACTATGTGTAGGAAGAAACTACAGATGCTGATTTACACTGAAGATAGACACAAAATGGTGAAGCAACTCAGCAGGTAGGGCAGCATCTCTGGAGAAAAATAATAGGTGACGTTTCGGTTTGACACCCGTCTTAAGACTGAGAGTCAGGGGGGAGGTAAACTAGAAGTTTCTCCCATTCTCGTCGTCCTATTAATTTCACTGTCGTCTTGCTTAGTTTCACTGTTTGTATCAACTTCTTATCACCTTCTCCACCGCCAACAATGGACCATTGTGGACTCCACCTTTTCTTTATCATTGTTGCTGGCTTTGATTTGTTCTTTCATATCTTTCATTCATTTGTTCTTTGTAACCCTTCATCCCCCTAGTCCCCTCTCCTCTGACTCTCAGTCTGATAACGGGTCCCAACCAGAAATGTCACCTATTCCTTTTCTCCAGAGATGCTGCCTGACCCGCTGAGTTACTCCAGCATTTTGTGTCCATTTCCTTTGTTATGTACTATGTTATCTTACACCAATCCTGCATGAATCACATTTTATTGCAGCTGTTGCTTCAAGTCCCCCCAGTTTGTGAAAGAGTTTATTATCCGTCAAAGGGCAGTCATTCAGCACACCATCTTGTCTTCCCACTCACACTGCTTCATGGCCAATGTCAATGGAATATTTCTGTTGGATTCTGTGATGATTGTAAAAGATAGCCATACACTGCTGGTCTGAATCATCCTACCACAACGAGAGAGCAGTCCTGAACTGTGATCTTCCTCATTGGTGACCCTCGGACTATCTTTCTTTGTACTTTACCTTGCACTAAATGTTATTCCTTTGTGATGTAAATCACTGTAAATGGCTCGATTGTAATCATGTATTGTTTTCCCACTGACTGGTTAGCATGCAACAAAGCTTTTCACTGTACATCGGTACACGTGACAATAAACTAAACTAAACAAAACTGAAGAAGGGTCTCGATCCGAAGCGCCACCTATTCCTTTTCTCCAGAGATGATGCATGACCCGCTGAGTTACTCCAGCATTTTGTGTCTATCGTTTGCTGGTGTTCACCCAGTTGGCTTACACACTGCCTCCCACTGTCTTTTTCAGAACCAACAAGATGAAGTGTCCCTGTGTCATTAAAGTCCGGCTTTCTGCGGATGGAAACAAGTTTGTGGTGAAAGAGATGAATGAATCGCATAACCACACGGTGCCGCAGGTAAAAGCAGAACACACACACCAGCCAGGTGGAGTTGTTGGATCTGCCACTGCTTCAGTTTGTCGGGTCAGTGTGTGTGTGTGTGTGTGTGTGGGGGGGGGGGCGGGGGTGGTGTCTGTGTGTGTGTGTGTGTGTGTCGGGGGGGCGGGGGTGGTGTGTGTGTGTGTGTGGGGGGGGGTGTGTGTGTGTGTGTGTGGGGGGGGCGGGGGTGGTGTCTGTGTGTGTGTCTGTGTCTCTGTGTGGGGGGGGAGGTGTGTGTGTGTGTTGTCCCACCTCTCCACGTTTTCAGAGAGCATTCTACTAGTTTTGTACACGCGCGGTTCCAGCCTTGGATCCTGGGCGGTTGAATATCCTAGTTCAGTGATACAGCACAGAAACAGGCCCTTCGGCCCACCGAGTGCGCGCCGACCGGCGATCCCCCCACATTAACACTCTCCTCCACACTAGGGACAATCTACACATACACCAAACCAAATAACTTCGACACCTGTACATATTTGGAGTGTGGGAGGACACTGATGATCTCGGAGAAAACCCACACAGAGGGGAACGTAAAAACTCCACACAGACAGCACTCGTAGTCGGGATTGAACCCGGGTCTCCGGCGCTGCAAGCGCTGTAAGGCAGCAACTCTACAGCTGCGCCACCGTGCCGTCCAGAATATGTCCACGTAATTATTTATAAAGAGTTTATCAGAACTCTGTCTCTCTGCCCTTGTCTTTGCCCGTGAGAGAATGTTACCTGTGGCACCAACACATATCGGTGGGACTTAAAGCTGTAGGGTGCAATAAAATGGGATTTGTGCAGCATTGGCTCAAGAAAACATAATACATAGCAACAAAGATGGACACAACAAGCTGGAGTAACTCAGCGGGTCAAGCATCATCTCTGGAGAAAAGAAATAGGTGACGTTTCGGATCCTTCCTGGCTGGTCTGAAGAAGGGTCTCGACCCGAAATGTCACCTTTTTCTTTTCTCCAGAGTTGTTGTCTGACCCACTGAGCTACTCCAGCTTTTTGTGTCTAGAATTGGCGTAAACTGGAATCTGCTGTTTAGTTTAAACATACAGCGTGGAAACAGGCCCTTCAGCCCACCGAGTCCAGGCTGACCAGCAATCCATGCACATTAATGCTATCCTACCCACATCAGGGACAACTTTCAATTTTAGCAAGCCAATTAGCCTATAAATGTGTACATCTTTAGAGTGTGAGAGGAAACCGCAGCTCCCGAAGAAAACCCACGGGCAGAACGTACAATCTCCGTACAGACAGCACCCGTAGTCAGGATCAAACCCGAGTCTCTGGCGCTGTAACACAGCAACTCTTCCGCTGCACCACCGTGCTGCCCCGACACATAGAACAGAACAAGATGGGTGCTTGATGGTCATTGCCAACAATGTAGGTGGAAGAGCCGGTGTGATTCTATGGGATGATATCACACTCCCCCACTGGGATATCAATCCAGCCTCTGAACTCTGACAACTTTGCCATTGTTTAACAGAGTCAGACTGATACACTCAATATCACTAGTCATTTCCCTCACAGTAACAAGTTTTATTCACGTAGTTCTAACACACTAAAAATATCTCCAGCTTTCAGGGACATTATCAAAGTAATTGATGTGAACTGCCTTAGCAGTGATTCTGGAGATGACCTATAACTTGGGTGGAGATGCTGGGTTTCAAGGAATGTCTTATAATGGGGTTTAAGGAGGCAAGAGTGTCTGAGGGTGATCTGAGAGAAGTATATCTGTTCATGAGAGGCATAGAATGGAGACCCTCAGACTATCTTTAATTGGACTTTACTGGACTTTATCTGATGCTAATCATTATTCCCTTTATCCTGTGTCTGTGGACTGTGGACGGCTTAGACACAAAAATCCGGAGGAACTCAGCAGGTCAGACAGCATCTCTGGAGAAAAGGAATACATGACGTTTCGGGGCAAGACCCGTCTTCAGACCAGAAAAGGAATAGGTGAAATTTCACGTCGAGACCCATCTTCAGATTGATGCTTCCTGACCCGCTGAGTTACAGCAGCTTTTTGTATCTATCTTCGGTTTAAACCAGCATCTGCAGTTTCTTCCTGCACATTTCGACTGGACGGCTTGATTGTAATCAGGGATAGTCGTTCCATGGACTGGTAGCATGCAACAAAAAAGCTGTTTGGTACACGTGACAAGAAACTAGACTAAACTAGATGGGGAAGCTAGTCCGATTGTTTTTACCCCATGGTAGTTGTGGAGGTGCAGAGACACAGAGGGAGAAAGTTCCAAATAGCTGTTGAAGGCAAAGTCAATTGGGCAGGGATAAAAATTCAGGAATGGGCTGGGGCCAGAGTTAGAGAGATTTTGTATTATCATCATATCATATCATATATATACAGCCGGAAACAGGCCTTTTCGGCCCACCAAGTCCGCGCCGCCCAGGATAGATGTGGAGAGGACGTTATATATATTTGACCGAGGCGTAAATGTAGATGGGTTGATGAGTAAAGTTGCTAATGACACCAAAATTAGGAGTTGCAGACAGCGAGAAATGTTGTCAGTAGATAGCAGAACGTAGACCAGCTGCAGAAAGGGGCGGAGAAATGGCAGATGGAGTTTAACCCGAGCAAGTGTGAGGTGATGCACTTTGACAGGTTAAATGCAAGGAGAGAGTATACAGTTAATGACATGACCATTAACAACATTGATGTGCAGAGGGATCTTGGAGTTCAAGTTCATAGCTCACTGAAGGAGGCAGCACAAGTCGATGGGGTGGGGAAGAAGGCCTCATAAGTGATAGGAGCAGAATTAGGCCATTCAGCCCCATCGTCTATTCCGCCATTCAATCATGGCTGATCTATCTCTCCCTCCTAACCCCATTCTCTTGCCTTCTCCCCATAACCCCTGACACCTGCACTAATTAAGAATCCATCTATCTCTGCCATAAATATATCCATTGACTTGGCCTCCACAGTCTTCTGTGACAAAGAATTCCACCAATTCACCACCCTCTGACTAAAGAAATTCCTCCTCCTCTCCTTCCTAAAGGAACGTCCTTTAATTCTGAGGCTATGGCCTCTAGTCTGACATTCTCCCACTGGAGGAAGCATCCTCTCCACATTTATCCAAACGTTTCACCATTCGGTACGTTTCAATGAGGTCCCCCTCATTCTTCTAAACTCTAGCGAGTACAGGCCCAGTGGTGACAAACGGTCATCATATGTTAACCAGTATGGGTGAAACGTGTGGTATGCTTGTCTTCTGTGCTAGGGGCATTAAATATAAGAGTCAGCAAGTCATTGATGCAGCTCTATCGCGCTTTTGTTACATTGCATTTGGAGTATTATGTGCAGTTCTAGTCGCCCCATTACAGGAAAGGTGTGGAGGCTTTGGAGAGGGTGCAGAGGAGGTTGACCAGAATGCTGCCTGGATTAGAGGGTTTCAGCTACAGGGGGAGGTTGAATAAACTTGGGTTATTTTCTCTGGAGCGTCAGAGGTTGAGGGAAGACTCGACGGAAGTATATCAAGTTTTGAGAGGCACACATAAGGTCGGCAATCAGAGGCTTGTCCCCAGGGTGGAGATGTACAACACTAGACGGCAGAGTGATATGGTGAGAGGGGGGAGGTTTAATGTGCGAGGCAAGATTTTTACACAGAGAGGGGTGGGGGCTGGGAATGCACTGCTAGAGATGGTGGTGGATGCAGATACGATAGTGGTGTTTAAGAGGCTTTGGGAAAGGCACATGGAAGTTCAGGGAATAGAGCGATATGGATCATGTACAGGGAGATGAGATCAGTTCAACTTGGCATGATGTTTGGCACAGATAATGTAGGCTGGAGGGCCCATTCCTGTGCTGGTCTGTGTTCTAATATGGGATCTGAGCTTAGTTTACAGATACAGCATGGAAACATAGGCCTACCTCGTCCACGCTGATCATCGACCACCTGTGTGCACTGGTTCTATGTTGTCCTACTTTCTCATCCACTCCCGACACGCTCGGGGTAATTTACAGAGGACAATTGACCTCCAAACCGGATGAACTGACCCTAGGACCTTGCTTGTACCCCACAGGAAGAGGAGGAGAGGCTCCGGCACCAAAGGCACTTTGTTACAGCGCTGCGCGTGGACCCCACTTCCATCGTCTCGCTGCGGAGTAATGGAGCGGGTGTCCAGGTGCAGCTGGGGGAGGTTGCCGGCAAGGTGCTCACTGATGAGGATGACCATAGCCCCGCACGCAAGGAGAAATGGGACGAGTTCAAGGCCAACAAAACCGACTTGGAGATGATGGTGCCCACACTGGCAGCCGTCACGGGTAAGGTCATAAGGAATAGGAGTAGAATTAGGCCATTCGGCCCATCAGGTCTACTCCGTCATTCAATCATGGCTGATCTATCTCTCTCTCCCCTAACCCCATTCTCCTGCCTTCTCCCCATAACCTCTGACACCCGGACTGATCAAGAATCAAGGGAGGTGAAGGTCTCCTCACTTGTCCCAGGCCTAACCGGCTGCTCCAGGTTTGCACCTCTCCCTCTCTTGTCCTGGGGTATCCTGCATCCTTCCTTCATTCCGGAATAATGCGGATCCCCCCTTTATTGGGTTAACGTATGATGAGCATTTGATGGCTCTGGGCCTGTACTCGCTGGAGTTTAGAAGGATGAGGGGGGACCTCATTGAAACTTACCGAATAGTGAAAGGCCTGGATAAAGTGGATGTGGCGAGGATGTTTACACTAGTGGGAGAGTCATGGACCAGAGGGCACAGCCTCACAATAAAAGGATGTTCCTTTAGAAAGGAGATGAGAAGGAATATCTTTAGTCAGAGGGTGATGGATCTGTGGAAATCATTGCCACAGATGGCTGTGGAGGCCAAGTCTGTGGCTATTTATAAAGCAGAGATTGACAGGTTCTTCATTCGTTAGGGTGGCAAATGGGGTTGAGAGGGAAAGATAGATCAGCCATGATTCCTAGACTCTCCCACGAGTGGAAAGATCCTTTCCACATGCACTCTACCCTGGTATTTCACTATCTGGTAAGTTTCAACGAGGCCCCTCCTCATCGTTCTAAACTCCAGCGAGTACAGGCCCAGTGCCGTCAAACACTGATCAGATGTTAACCCTGACATTCCCTGGTATCATTCTGGTAAACCTCCTCTGGACCCTCTCCACTGCCAGCACACCCTTCCTTAGACATGGGGCCAGAACTGCTCCCAATATTCCAAATAAATGGATGAGGATTGGGTGTGGATCCTCCTTCCCCCATCTCATGATAGTGCACTGTCTTGTCACTAGATCGCTCCCTCCTCTCCCCTGGGATAGTCAATGACTTTTACACTTCAGAGATACAGCGCGGAAACTGGCCGTTCGGCCCATCGAGTTGGTGCTGACCAGCGATGGTCCTGTACGCTAACTTACACACACAAGGGGCCATTTCTTATTACAACTTACTGAAACCAAGTAACCTACAATACTGCAAGTCTTTGGAGTGTGGGCGGAAACCGAAACACCCAGAGAAAACCAATGAACGTACAAACTCCATACAGACCACACCCACAGTCAAGATGAAACCCGGGTCTGTAGCGCTGTAAGGCAGCAACTCTTGGATCATGCCACGCTCTCTTTAGATGACTCTTCCCTCCTGTAACCCCACCCACCCCACCCAGGCTGCATCTGCAGTTCCTTCCTCCACCTGTCACTTGCAAGGCTTTGTCCTGCCCCCATCTCTCTTCCAGCTTTCTTCCTCCTCCTCCCCTACCCCCCCCCCCCCCCTCCCCCGACTTGCCACAATTAGTTGAAGAAGGGTCCCGACCTGATACATCACGTATCCATGTTTTCCAGACATGTGTGGGAAAGAACTGTAGGTGCTTGTTTACACTGGAGATGGACACAAAACGCTGCAGTAACTCAGCGGGTCAGGCAGCATCTCTGGAGAAAAAGAATCGGAGACATTTCAGGTCAAGACTCTTACTCAGACCGAGAGTCAGGGGCGAGGGGAAACTCCAGAGATACTACCTGACCTGCTGAGTTATTCTCGCACTTTGTCTTTTGTCATGAACCAGCATCTGCAGATCCTTGTTTCTCCAGAGTTTGATAGAGCTGCATCTCGACTATCTGACTCTTGTACTCAGTGCACCGACCGATGAAGGCAAACGTACCTCACCACTGCCACTGTGCGTTACCAGGGCTTTGTTCAGAATCCATTTGAGAATCCGACTCAATTTATCGGCCTAGTTTGTTCACAAACAAGGAATTTGATTTGGTGCTTTACTACACGTGATAAAAACACAAGACAGCAGACAATTAAAAAAACATTATAATTAAACAATGTAAAAAAAAGTGCAAGAGTAATGTGGCAGCTTTGCTTAATATTGCACGTGTAAATATCTAAAATGCACTTGGAGAGTTCATAATTGTTTGTCTTACAGACCAGAATGTAGTGGTGTAGAGTGGTTGTTAACTAGAGCTACCACTCGTGGGGAGAGGCTGTTTTTGTGTCAGGATGTGCCCAGAGGGGAGGGCTTCATGAGAGAGTTAGATATACAGTGCATTCAGAAAGTATTCACACACCTTCACTTTTTCCACATTTTGTAATGTTGCAGCCTTATTTTAAAATGGATTCAATTATTTTTTTATCATCAATCTACATACAATACCCCATAATAAAAAAGTGAAAACAAGTGTTTAGAAAATTTTGCAAAGTAATTAAAAAGAAATAACATATCACATTTACATATGTATTCAGTCAGACCCTTTACTCAGTACTTTGTTGAGGCATCTTTGGCAGTAATTATAGCCTCAAGTCTTCTTGGGTATGACGCTACAAGCTTGGCACACCTGTATTTGGGTAATTTCTCCCATTCTTCTCTCAAGCTCTGTCAGGTTGGATGGGGAGTGTCGATGCACAGCTATTTTCAGGTCCCTCCAGAGATGTCCGGGTTCAAGTCCGGGTTCTGGCTGGGCCACTCAAGGACATTCACAGACTTGTCATGAAGCCACTCCTGCGTTGTCTTGGCTGTGTGCTTGGGGTCATTGTCCTGTTGGAAGGTGAACCTCCTCCCCAGTTTGAGGTCCAGAATGCTCTGGAGCAGGTTTTCATCAAGGATCTCTCTTTACTTTGCTCTGTTCATTTTTCCCTTGATCCTGACTAGTGTCCCAGTTCCTGCCGCTGAAAAACATCCCCACAACATGATGCTGCCACCACCATGCTTCACTGTAGGTATGGTATTCACCAGGTGATGAGCAGTGCCTGGTTTCCCCCAAACGTGACATTTGGCATTCAGGCCAAAGAGTTCAATCTTGGTTTCATCAGACAAGAGAATCTTATTTCTCATGGTCAGAGAGTCCTTTTGGTGCCTTTTGGCAAACTCCAAGCAGGCCATCATGTGCCTTTTACTGAGGAGTGGCTTCCGTCTGGCCACTCAACCATAAAGGCCTGACTGGTGGAGTGCTGCAGGAAAGTTGGCCTTCTGGAAGGTTCTCCCATCTTCACAGAGGAACTTTGGAGCTCTGTCAGAGTGATCATCGGGTTCTTGGTCACCTCCCTGACCAAGGCCCTTCTCCCCTGATTGCTCAGTTTGACCGAGTGGCCAGCTCTATGAAGAGTCCTGGTGGTTCCAAAGTTTTTTCCATTTAAGAATGATGGAGGCCACTGTGCTCTTCGGGACCTGCAATGCTGCAGAAAGTGTTTAATACCCTTCCCCAGATCTGTGTCTCAACACAATCCTGTCTTGGAGGTCTACGGACAATTCCTTCGTCTTCATGGCTTGGTTTTTGCTGTGACATGCACTGTCAACTGTGGGACCTTATATAGACAGGTGTGTGCCTTTCCAAATCATGTACAATCAATTTAATTTACCACTGGTGGACTTCAATCAAGTTGTAGAAACATCTCAAGGATAATCAATGGAAACAAAATGAACCTCAGCTCAATTTTGAGCGTCATAGCAAAGGTTTGAATACTTATGTAAATGTGATATTTCAGCTATTTCTTTTAAATTACTTTGCAAAAGTTTCTAAACACCTGTTTTCGCTTCTTCATTCTGGGGTATTGCGTGTAGATTGACGATTTTAAAAAAAAGAATTTAATCCATTTTAAAATAAGGCTGTAATGTAACAAAATGTGGAAAAGCTGAAGGGGTCTGAATACTTTATAAAAGGACTGAACAAGCTAGATGCTGGAAAAATGTTCCCAATGTTGGGGGAGTCCAGAACCAGGGGACACAGTCTAAGAATAAAGGAGAGGCCATTTAAAACTGAGGTGAGAAGACACTTTTTCACCCAGAGAGTTGTGAATTTGTGGGATTCTCTGCCACAGAAGGCAGTGGAGGCCAATTCACTGGATGAATTTAAAAGAGAGTTAGATAGAGCTCTAGGCGCTAGTGGTATCAAGGGATATGGGGAGAAGGCAGGCACCGGTTACTGATTGTGGATGATCAGCCATGATCACAGTGAATGGCGGTGCTGGTTCGAAGGGCCAAATGGCCTCCTGCACCTATTTTCTGTGTTTCTATAACTCTTATCTGCGTTTGTTTGCAGACGGCACGGTGGTGGTGGTGGTGAACAAGGCCAACGTGTTGCAGGCCATCTACTACCAGGACGGCCGCATGAAGCAGACCTTCGAGAGGTTCCCTGAGGTGCTGCTGGTGGGCGCCACCTACAGCTGGGCGGGCCTGTGGCTGCCCACCTACCTGCTGCTGGCCATCGACGGCAACGGGGAGAGCGAGCTGGCGTGCCTGTGGTTCCTGCAGAGCGAGGAGCGCGAGACCGTCCGGCAGCTTCTGCGCATCTTCAGGCAGAAGAACCCGGCGGCGGAGGGAACGCGGGCGGTGGTGGTCGGCGGCAAGGCATGCGACGGGGAGCTGGTGACCGACGTGCTGCCCCACTGCAAGCTGCTGGCCTGCCTCGCCCACACCCTGAGCGTCTTCCAGGACCACGTGACCGCAGAGAAGCTGCACGTGACCGCCGGGCAACAGTAAGCACTGGCACCGCCATTCCCTCGTGGGGCCGGAGCGGAGCGGGCGGGTGGGGGGCCCAAATATTCCTCCTCCTGTCAGATTGTGTTGGTTTGGTAAAGTTGTGACTCTCATCCCTCTGCACAATCCAGTCTACCCATGTCCCATCTCCTCCACACTCTGCCCTCTCTCTCTTTTTTCTTTCCTTCTATCTTACCCACTCCTCCTTCCCTTCTTTCTTTCTCCCCCTCCTTCCTCCATCTCCCTCTTCTCCTCCGCCCCTTCTCTCCTTCTCCTCCGCCCCTTCTCTCCTTTCCCCTACTCCTGTTTCTTCCTCCTCCTCCTCACCCACTGCACCCCTCCTTCACCCACTCCTCTCCTCCTTCACCCTTCCTCTCCTCCTTCACCCTTCCTCTCCTCCTTCCCCGTCCTCCACTCTTCCTCCTACTCTCCTCCTCCCGCCTCCTTTCCTTCCCTCTACTCTCCTCCTTTCCCCTCTCCTCCACCATCGGGCAACAATAAGCTCTGGCATCGTGATTCCATCCTGGGACCGGAGTGGGCGGGGGAGGGGGAGGTTGGGTTATCCCAAATATTCCTCCTCCTGTCACGGCGTGGGTCAGATAAGGGTGCGACTCATTCCTCAACATGGTCTGCACAATCCAGTCTACCCCTGCCCCACTCTCCCTCCTTTCCACCCTCCTCTCCCCCTTTGCCTGCTCCTTCCCCTTTTGCCCCCTCCTCTCCCCTTTCTGTAGATGGGGCATCTGGTCAGCATTAGATGGGGCATCTTGGTCAGCATTAGATGGGGCATCTTGGTAAGCATTAGATGGGGCATCTTGGTCAGCATTAGATGGGGCATCTTGGTCAGCATTAGATGGGGCATGTTGGTCAGCAAGGACGAGTTGGGCCGAGAGGCCTATTTCCGTGCTGTTTGACTCCACTGTTCAGTAGTCATTGAGGAGGTCACTTTATTTTTCGTAGGGAAAGAAACGGTGGAGTTTTTGATGTAGCCGCTGGGGACTGTTGAGGTGAGAGTTTGGTTTAGTTTCGGAAATACAGATTGGAAACGGGCCCTTTGCCCCACTGAGTCCACACCGACCATTAATCACCCGTTCACACCAAAGATACTAGAGGAACAAGATAGACCACTCGACGTTAAAAAGCGTAGAAGGACATGGCGCCATTTTAGTGGGCAGAAAATTGCAGAAACATTTTAAAAGAAAAAATAACAAAAATGTATGAATTGATAGATGTTATTTTCTGCATTTTAATGGTATCATCACACATACTGTTCCCCCAAAACACTGATTACACTGCGAGAGGCAGAACGAACGGCGGGGTTTGCTTACTAAAATGGCGAACGTCCCGCTCCTTTACACACTACACTTCAGTATAGGCGAATTCAATGGAGTGGTCCATCTTGTTCCTCTAGTATCTTTGGTTCACACTAGTTCTGGGCGACACACGGGACAATTTACAGAGGCCAATTAACGTACAAACCTGCACGTCTTTGGAACTTGGGGGGAACCCGGAGAACCCGGAGGAAACCCACATGGTCACAGGGAGAACGTACAAACTCCACACAGACAATGCCTGTGGACAGGATGGATCCTGGGACTGGCACTGTAAAGCAGCAACTCTACCGCTACGCCACCGTGCTGCACCGGGAGGTTCCTCACCTTGTCTCCTCTAACCCTTTCTTCCCGCCAGGAGCCAGCTGCTGCAGATCCTGCACAGTATGTGTTACGCGACGTCGACTGAGGACTACGACCTGCTGTACCGCCAGCTGCTGGACTCCAACGCAGAGAGCGCCGTCGACTACTTCCACAAGACGTGGCACGGGTCCCGCCGCCAGTGGGTGGAGGGCTTCAAGCACGAGAACGAGAGCTACCTCACCAGCACCCTCCAGCGGGTGCAGGTGATGAGCCAGAGGCTGGCGGCCGCGGTCGAGGACTTCTCCGACGTGACCTCCTTCACCCGGGACCTCCTGAAGGCCGTGGACACGGTGCGGGCCGAGTGCGACCAGCGGGTGTTGCAGAGTGAGACCCCCGCAGGGCCAGAGGACAACTCCGCGGAGTCTTCCTACCGGGTGCTGCTCACCGACTTCGCCTTCTGCCGGGTGCGGACGGAGCTGCAGGAAGCGGAGTCGGTCTCCTTTCTCAGCGTGGAGGCCGAGAGGGCCTGGCCCGTGTGCCGGCGCCGGGCCCTGGTGACGGACCAGGCCAGCTGCCAGTGTGCCTTCCGCACCTCCATGAAGCTCCCCTGCCGGCACGTCCTGGCTCTCCGGCGGCTGCTGGGCTCCGACCTCTTTGAGCCCTCGCTCTGCGCCGCTCGCCGGACGCAGGAGCACTTCCTCGGCGGTCAGCTCCCGCCCGCGTCGCCGAGGGATCGGGCCAAGGTGCAGCAGGAGCGATACCGCCAGGCCCTCAAGGTAGCTCGCAAACTCTCCTCCCTCGCCGCCCGGTGTCCGGCCGAAGACTTTGGCAGGTGCCTGGTGGTCATGACGGCCGTCACCGACATCTGGGCCAGAGGTGGCCAGGTGCAAGTCACCGAAACCAATGGTTTGTAGCGACGCAGTCTCAGAGAGAGTGAAGCAACGACACACAAAACATGGAGCAGCACAGCACAAGGACAGGCCCTTCAGCACACAATGAACATGATGCCAAGACCATCGCTTATCTACCTGCATATAATCCATACCTCACCATTCCTTGCATATCCATGTGCCTATCTACTGCCTCGTAAACTCCATTATCACATCTACCTCTACCGCCACATATGGTTCATAAGATCATGTGACAGGAGTAGGATTAGGCAATTTGTCCCATCAAGTCTACTCCGCCATTCATTCATGGCTGATTCATCTCTCCCTCACCCCATTCTCCTGCCTTCTCCCCATAACAGAGAAACATAGACAATTAGTGCAAGAGCAGACCATTTGGCCCTTTGAGCCTGTACGCACCGCCATTCAATGTGATCATGGTTGATCATCCATAATCTCCCCCGTTCCTGCCTTCTCCCCATATCCCTTGATTCCGCTAGCCCTAAGAGCCCTATCTGACTCTCTTTTGAATGTATCCAGTGAATCGGCCTCTACTGCCTTCTGATGCAGAGAATTCCACAAATTCACAATTCTGGGTGAAGAAGTTTTTCCCTCATCTCAGTTCTAAATGGCCTAGCTCTCATTCTAAAATTGTGGCCCCTGTTTCTGGACTCCCCCAACATCGGGAGCATCTAGCTTGTCCAATGTCTTGGCTGCCTGCCACTGTATGTTTCTTTTTTTTTTTCCTAATCAGATGTGCAGCACTTTGATCAACGTGGGTTGTTTTTAAATGTGCTATACAAATAAAATTGACTTGACTTAATAATCTTATATGTTTCTATAAGATCTGCTCTGATCCTAAATTCCTGTGAATACAAGCCCATTTGTTCCATTCTTGCGTCATATGCCAGTCCCGCCATCCTGGGAATTAACCTCGTGAACCTACGCTGCTCTCCCTCAATAGCAAGAATGTCCTTCCTCAAATTTGGAGACCAAAACTGCACACAATATCCAGGTATGGCCTCACCAGGGCCCTGTACAACTGCAGAAGGACCTCTTTGCTCCTCTACTCAAATCCTCTTGCTGTACCTGCATGCTTACTTTCAGTCAAACAAGATTTCCCCTTCATAAATCCATGCTGACTTGGACCATGTTGACTGTTACTGCTCTCCAAATGCACCGTTATTACATCTTTAATAATTGACTCCAGCAACTTCCCCACCACTGATGTCAGGCTAACTGGTCTATAATCCCCTGTTTTCTCTCTCCCTCCTTTATTAAAAAGTGGGATAACATCAGCTACCTTCCAATCCACAGGAACTGATCCAGAATCAATAGAACATTGTAAAATGATCACCAATGCGTCCACGATTTCTAGAGCCACCTCCTTGACTAACCTGGGATGCAGACCAGACCCTGGGGATTTATCAGCCTTCAGTCCCATCGGTCTTCCCAACGTGATATTTTGACTGATGTGAATTTCCTTCAGTTCCTCCATCACCCTAGATCCTCTGTACCCTAGTACTTCTGGGAGATTATTTGTGTCGTTCTTAGTGAATAAAGAACCAAAGTGCCTTTTCAACTCGTCTGCCATTTCCTTGTTCCCCATAATAAATTCACCTGTTTCTGTCTTCAAGGGACCCACATTTGTCTTCACTAATCTTTTCCTCTTCACATACCTAAAGAAGCTTTTATTATCCTTTATATTCTTGGCTAGCTTTCCTTCGTACTTCATCTATTCTCCCAGTATTGCCTTTTTAGTTACCTTCTGTTGTTCTTTAAAAGTTACCCAATCCTCTGGCTTCCCACTCATCTTTGCTATGTTATAAGTTTCTCTTTTATTTTTATACTGTCCTTGACTTCCCTTGTCAGACCCAGTTGCTTCTTACTCCCCTTAGAATCTTTCTTCCTCTTTGGAATGAAATGATCCCGCATCTTCTGGATTATTCGCAGAAATTCCTGCCATTGCTGTTCCACCATCATCCCTGCTAGGGACCCTTTCCAGTCAACTTTGGCCAGCTCCTCCCTCATGCCTCCATAGTCCCCTTTGTTCAACTGCAATACTGACACTTCTGATTTTACCTTCTCTCTCAAATAGCAGATTAAAACATATTATGGTCACTACCTCCTAATGTTTCCTTTACCTTGAGTTTCCTTATGAAATCCGGTACATTACCCAACACTAAATCCAGAATTGCCTTCTCCCTGGTGGGCTCCAGTACAAGCTGCTCTAAGAATCCTTCTCGGAGGCACACTACAAACTCCCTTTCTTAGGGTCCAGTACCAACCTGACTTTCGCAGTCTACCTGCATATTGAAATCTCCCGTAACCTCTGACACCCGCACTAATCAAGAATCTATCTATCTCTGCCTTAAATATATTCACTGCTTTGCCTCCACAGCCTTCTGTGGCCAAGAATTCCACAGATTCACCACCCTTGCATAGTCCAGGCACTCAGTACGTTCCGTGTAAAGTGACAACGAGAAAAACAACTTGCCTCGCACATCTCCTTGAAACTTTGCACCTCTCACCATTTTATCTATCAGAAGATTACCTTTCCACTGATAGACAGGCCGTCTGATACTTATTGACCAAAATGCTGGAGCAACTCAGTGGGACTTACCGAGCCCTCTATCATGATTTATTACTGAATGTTCTCTCAAATATTGTTTTACCGTTTTGCACCATGTGCACTCTGGACACATTACTGTGTGCGTCCCCCAATAATTTATTACTGTCTGTTTCCCTCTCGGCTGTGCCCCCTCCAACATCACTCACTAGTTGTGTTCCTTTGTTTTCAGTGACTGGTGCAACAGAGCAAGAATCGTCGTCTCCAGCCACCGAGGCAAGTTGAAGATGTGCGTAAGAACTGATTTCAGATCTGACTGACTGACAGACAGTGAGAGACGCTTACAGTCACAGTGATTCACCGCGATCCCAGGAATCAGGATCTGAAGTTGCTTTCTCTTCATACCCCCGTGTGTGTTACGCTTGTGTGTGTTTGAGTGTGTGCACA